>NW_026704012.1:300000-558040 GCF_958295425.1 Solea solea | reverse complement strand
AGAAGCTGCAGTGCAAACTCCACCCACCTATAGCTGCAGAGGAAAAACTACATGTCTACTATAAACTGCTTTCTATATTCCTTCCTGGTTGGATTTAAACACACATCTGCCAATTTATTAGGTACACATTTTCTGTTTATGAACACACTGATTGAAGGAGCCAATCACATGGCAGTAAGTCATTGCATTTAGGCAGGTAGACATGATCAGGACGCCCAAATCAAGTTCAAACAGACTATCAGCATTAGGAAGAAAGGTGATTCAAGGAGCTTTTAATGTGGCATGGTTACTGGTAGTATTTTTACAAACTGCTTGCACAACCACGGTGTGACAAACAGAAAATATCCAGTGATGCCATGTTGAGGTCAAAGATCAGCAGAAAGGCCATGCTAAGAAAGCAAAAGGAACTCAAATCAGCGCAACCAAAGTGTGCAGAACACCATCTGAAGGCACAACACATTGAACCTTGCCGAAAAATGACTGCCTCCGACGGGAACGCGCATCGGTTAAGAGGTAGTGAGCGTAGGTCTACTGGTAGATATAATACTGTATACAGGGTACACCCTATAAGTCGTTGTTTGAAGGAGCGATACTGACCAAATTCATTGTACATGCACCTGTTTTCCTCGACTGCTAATGCTGAAAAGATAGAGAATGTAAGCCCTAACAATCCAGAGTTACAGGGTGCAGTCACTTCTCGGCAGGCCCTGCCGAAATGTGACAGCACCCTGTAACTCTTTATTGCAAGAAGCAATATTGACCAAATTCACTGTACATGCACCTGGTTTCCTCTACTTTCCTCTCCTCTACTGATTCTTCCAATTAGCCACTCACAGTGTGACTCCTGGCTGCTGAGTTAGTTAGCACCAGTTAGTTACTAGAAACCCAAGCCTTTTTAGATGATTTATATTAATAAATACACCATTAAATAACGACTTAAGTGTCATTAATTATTTAAATTAATAAATAGCCTTTTCAATAATTACTTACATCACATTGGTTTTCTTAGGTTACAAAATACTGACCTGGGTTTTTTTCGTCATCACTTAGTAACAATAATAATAATAATAATAATAATAATAATAATATTCAGTGGAGCTCCACTTCAGGTTTTACTTGATACTCATTCCAAACTAAATGTTTATTTAAATATTAGTTTAAATGTCATATGATAAAAAAAAGTGTTAAAGTTTGAGTGTACACTTACAATTAAGTGTTAAGTGTGTTTGTTTCTGTTTGGTTGTGATGAGTTTCTGTTGTACTCACACCATCAAACCGAATCCAGTTCAGTCCGTCCATGAATACCAGTCCGGGTTTTGTAGCAGGTTTGCGTTGATGCTGCAAACAGAGAGTGAGACACAAACAGGTGACTGTGATCGTTTCATTAAAGACAAGAGATGAGAAGAAGACTGATGTCAGTGAATAAACAAGGAAACAAAGTAACGTCAAACTTACATCTGTGATCTGTCCCTCTGGTGCGGCTGTCAACACAGGAGTTTAAATATTGGCACAATGGTCAGCCAATCAGGTGTGAAAGCTTGAAATGTTTGGGGCGGGGCTTATTATTGAAAACATGTGCGCTGTGACTGAGGAGCCTGGTGGTTCAGTGGCTGCGGTGCGCGTTGAGCCGGAGTGTGGATATGGAGTGTGCGCCTGTGTGCCGCGCCACGCTGCGCGGCTTAAGTTAAGACCGACACGCGCCGGGCTGAGGTGGGATCCTGGCGGGGCCGGGCGCACCGCACTTCCTTGTATCTAAAGAAAAAAAGAAAAGAATGCATTTGAAATTGTATTGTAGCTTGAGCATGCACATGAGTTCATTTGTCAATGTGTGCCGTGATTTCATAGCGCTGTCCACGGTGATGAAATGAGCCTCGTGTCGGCAGCGTCACGGGGCCACCTCATTTTATATTTCCAGATTGTGGCTATGTTTGCACTGAGTGTGTTTCTTTCATTTCAACAATGTAGCCATAATGGTCTCTGGTTTTATGAAGTTAATGTTGAGAATGTATCTTGTCTGCGGGGAATGAGTTACTTCAACTTTAACCATTTAGGAAACCAATTAAGTTTATTAACTCAAACAATTTAAGCATACAAAAGTATTTGATTTGAGTACAAGTAACTCAAGTATTTGTTGTTAAAGTAACTTGGGTAAAGTGCATTGTACTAATTCCATTCAGTTAATGAAAACTACTAAGTATGTGACACTTATGTGAAACGGATTTATCTGAACTGAAATGATCTTCTTTATACAAATGTTAATACTTAAGTTGAATTGACTCTTTTCTTTCTACTAAATCAAATTATTACATTCTACTTCTGACAACTTCAAATGGAGAGCGTAGATCAGTGTGTGAGCCATTACAACCTGATTGTGAGGACCAGAGACACATGGTGAGTTTCAAAGGGAACTCCTGCAGGAACCTGATCTTCATTCACTACTGCCACCAGGGCCACTGCCCCTCTTGGGTTGCTTCCAACTCATCCTGAAAAGGGAACAAACACATGTTCAGTGTTTTCAGTGTATTCAGACAAATCATTCAACTTAAAAAAGAAAACATGATGTCATCATCACTACTTGCGATGCAATAGTCAAATAGAAGCACTGTCAATAAAAAGGTAAACATGTTGCATGTATTATTTGTGAAATGTGGCGTTGTTTGTAGTTTAGTGTGTTTCCGCGTTTTCACGGCAGGGATGGCGTCTGCTGAGACGCTGATTCCGCGGCTGCCGTGCGTTTGGCGCTGCGGTGGCGGTACGTGTCGTGTTTGCGCTGACTGTGTGCCCCGCCGCGCGGCTTAAGTGAGGATCGACACGCGCCGGGCCGAGGTGGGATCTCGGTGCCGTGTGCTGTGGCTGCGGTACGTGTGGCAACTGAGGAGCCTGGTGGTTCAGCGGCTGCGGTGCGCGTCGCGCCGTTGTGCGGATATGGAGGGTGCGCCTGTGCGCTGCGCCACGCTGCGCGGCTTAAGTGAAGACCGACACGCGCCGGGCCGAGGCGGGGCCGGGCGCACCGCACTTTTTTTATGAAGTTAATGTTGAGAATGTATCTTGAATGTATCTCGGTTTGCGCGGGCTCCGTGGCTGCTGTGCGCTCCGTGCGCTCCGCGGCTGCGGTTCCGGTGCCGTGCGCTGTGGCGGCGGTACCTCTCGTAACTGGGGAGCCTTGTGGTTCCGCGGCCGCGGTGCGTGTCCTCACTTAAACTGTGAGGACTGTACTCAGGCCAGTAAACTAACCTGATCTTCATTCACTACTGCCACCAGGGCCACTGCCCCTCTTGGGTTGCTTCCAACTCATCCTGAAAAGGGAACAAACACATGTTCAGTGTTTTCAGTGTATTCAGACAAATCATTCAACTTAAAAAAGAAAACATGATGTCATCATCACTACTTGCGATGCAATAGTCAAATAGAAGCACTGCCAATAAAAAGGTAAACATGTTGCATGTATTATTTGTGAAATGTGGCGTTGTTTGTAGTTTAGTGTGTTTCCGCGTTTTCACGGCAGGGATGGCGTCTGCTGAGACGCTGATTCCGCGGCTGCTGTGCGTTTGGCGCTGCGGCGGCGGTACGTGTCGTGTTTGCGCTGACTGTGTGCCCCGCCGCGCGGCTTAAGTGAGGACCGACACGCGCCGGGCCGAGGTGGGATCTCGGTGCCGTGTGCTGTGGCTGCGGTACGTGTCGCAACTGAGGAGCCTGGTGGTTCAGCGGCAGCGGTGCGCCGGAGTGTGGATATGGAGTGGCTCGGGAACAAACACATGTTCAGTGTTTTCAGTGTATTCAGACAAATCATTCAACTTAAAAAAGAAAACATGATGTCATCATCACTACTTGCGATGCAATAGTCAAATAGAAGCACTGTCAATAAAAAGGTAAACATGTTGCATGTATTATTTGTGAAATGTGGCGTTGTTTGTAGTTTAGTGTGTTTCCGCGTTTTCACGGCAGGGATGGCGTCTGCTGAGACGCTGGTTCCGCGGCTGCTGTGCGTTTGGCGCTGCGGCGGCGGTACGTGTCGTGTTTGCGCTGACTGTGTGCCCCGCCGCGCGGCTTAAGTGAGGACCGACACGCGCCGGGCCGAGGTGGGATCTCGGTGCCGTGTGCTGTGGCTGCGGTACGTGTGGCAACTGAGGAGCCTGGTGGTTCAGCGGCTGCGGTGCGCGTCGCGCCGTTGTGCGGATATGGAGGGTGCGCCTGTGCGCTGCGCCACGCCGCGCGGCTTAAGTGAAGACCGACACGCGCCGGGCCGAGGCGGGGCCGGGCGCACCGCACTTTTTTTATGAAGTTAATGTTGAGAATGTATCTTGAATGTATCTCGGTTTGCGCGGGCTCCGTGGCTGCTGTGCGCTCCGTGCGCTCCGCGGCTGCGGTTCCGGTGCCGTGCGCTGCGGCGGCGGTACCTGTCGTAACTGGGGAGCCTGGTGGTTCCGCGGCCGCGGTGCGTGTCCTCACTTAAACTGTGAGGACTGTACTCATGAGTTTATTTGTCAATGTGTGCCGTGATTTCATAGCGCTGTCCACGGTGCTGAAATGAGCCTCGGTGTCGGCAGCGTCACAGGGTGACCTCATTTTATATTTCCAGATTGTGGCTATGTTTGCACTGAGTGTGTTTCTTTAATTTCAACAATGTAGCCATAATGGTCTCCAACAACGGTGAACAAAACAAACGCCACAGAAGCTGCAGTGCAAACTCCACCCACCTATAACTGCAGAGGAAAAACTACATGTCTACTATAAACTGCTTTCTATATTCCTTCCTGGTTGGATTTAAACACACATCTGCCAATTTATTAGGTACACATTTTCTGTTTATGAACACACTGATTGAAGGAGCCAATCACATGGCAGTAAGTCATTGCATTTAGGCAGGTAGACATGATCAGGACGCCCAAATCAAGTTCAAACAGACTATCAGCATTAGGAAGAAAGGTGATTCAAGGAGCTTTTAATGTGGCATGGTTACTGGTAGTATTTTTACAAACTGCTTGCACAACCACGGTGTGACAAACAGAAAATATCCAGTGATGCCATGTTGAGGTCAAAGATCAGCAGAAAGGCCATGCTAAGAAAGCAAAAGGAACTCAAATCAGCGCAACCAAAGTGTGCAGAACACCATCTGAAGGCACAACACATTGAACCTTGCCGAAAAATGACTGCCTCCGACGGGAACGCGCATCGGTTAAGAGGTAGTGAGCGTAGGTCTACTGGTAGATATAATACTGTATACAGGGTACACCCTATAAGTCGTTGTTTGAAGGAGCGATACTGACCAAATTCATTGTACATGCACCTGTTTTCCTCGACTGCTAATGCTGAAAAGATAGAGAATGTAAGCCCTAACAATCCAGAGTTACAGGGTGCAGTCACTTCTCGGCAGGCCCTGCCGAAATGTGACAGCACCCTGTAACTCTTTATTGCAAGAAGCAATATTGACCAAATTCACTGTACATGCACCTGGTTTCCTCTACTTTCCTCTCCTCTACTGATTCTTCCAATTAGCCACTCACAGTGTGACTCCTGGCTGCTGAGTTAGTTAGCACCAGTTAGTTACTAGAAACCCAAGCCTTTTTAGATGATTTATATTAATAAATACACCATTAAATAACGACTTAAGTGTCATTAATTATTTAAATTAATAAATAGCCTTTTCAATAATTACTTACATCACATTGGTTTTCTTAGGTTACAAAATACTGACCTGGGTTTTTTTCGTCATCACTTAGTAACAATAATAATAATAATAATAATAATAATAATAATAATAATATTCAGTGGAGCTCCACTTCAGGTTTTACTTGATACTCATTCCAAACTAAATGTTTATTTAAATATTAGTTTAAATGTCATATGATAAAAAAAAGTGTTAAAGTTTGAGTGTACACTTACAATTAAGTGTTAAGTGTGTTTGTTTCTGTTTGGTTGTGATGAGTTTCTGTTGTACTCACACCATCAAACCGAATCCAGTTCAGTCCGTCCATGAATACCAGTCCGGGTTTTGTAGCAGGTTTGCGTTGATGCTGCAAACAGAGAGTGAGACACAAACAGGTGACTGTGATCGTTTCATTAAAGACAAGAGATGAGAAGAAGACTGATGTCAGTGAATAAACAAGGAAACAAAGTAACGTCAAACTTACATCTGTGATCTGTCCCTCTGGTGCGGCTGTCAACACAGGAGTTTAAATATTGGCACAATGGTCAGCCAATCAGGTGTGAAAGCTTGAAATGTTTGGGGCGGGGCTTATTATTGAAAACATGTGCGCTGTGACTGAGGAGCCTGGTGGTTCAGTGGCTGCGGTGCGCGTTGAGCCGGAGTGTGGATATGGAGTGTGCGCCTGTGTGCCGCGCCACGCCGCGCGGCTTAAGTGAAGACCGACACGCGCCGGGCTGAGGTGGGATCCTGGCGGGGCCGGGCGCACCGCACTTCCTTGTATCTAAAGAAAAAAAGAAAAGAATGCATTTGAAATTGTATTGTAGCTTGAGCATGCACATGAGTTCATTTGTCAATGTGTGCCGTGATTTCATAGCGCTGTCCACGGTGATGAAATGAGCCTCGGTGTCGGCAGCGTCACGGGGCCACCTCATTTTATATTTCCAGATTGTGGCTATGTTTGCACTGAGTGTGTTTCTTTCATTTCAACAATGTAGCCATAATGGTCTCTGGTTTTATGAAGTTAATGTTGAGAATGTATCTTGTCTGCGGGGAATGAGTTACTTCAACTTTAACCATTTAGGAAACCAATTAAGTTTATTAACTCAAACAATTTAAGCATACAAAAGTATTTGATTTGAGTACAAGTAACTCAAGTATTTGTTGTTAAAGTAACTTGGGTAAAGTGCATTGTACTAATTCCATTCAGTTAATGAAAACTACTAAGTATGTGACACTTATGTGAAACGGATTTATCTGAACTGAAATGATCTTCTTTATACAAATGTTAATACTTAAGTTGAATTGACTCTTTTCTTTCTACTAAATCAAATTATTACATTCTACTTCTGACAACTCATCCTGAAAAGGGAACAAACACATGTTCAGTGTTTTCAGTGTATTCAGACAAATCATTCAACTTAAAAAAGAAAACATGATGTCATCATCACTACTTGCGATGCAATAGTCAAATAGAAGCACTGTCAATAAAAAGGTAAACATGTTGCATGTATTATTTGTGAAATGTGGCGTTGTTTGTAGTTTAGTGTGTTTCCGCGTTTTCACGGCAGGGATGGCGTCTGCTGAGACGCTGATTCCGCGGCTGCCGTGCGTTTGGCGCTGCGGTGGCGGTACGTGTCGTGTTTGCGCTGACTGTGTGCCCCGCCGCGCGGCTTAAGTGAGGACCGACACGCGCCGGGCCGAGGTGGGATCTCGGTGCCGTGTGCTGTGGCTGCGGTACGTGTCGCAACTGAGGAGCCTGGTGGTTCAGCGGCAGCGGTGCGCCGGAGTGTGGATATGGAGTGGCTCGGGAACAAACACATGTTCAGTGTTTTCAGTGTATTCAGACAAATCATTCAACTTAAAAAAGAAAACATGATGTCATCATCACTACTTGCGATGCAATAGTCAAATAGAAGCACTGTCAATAAAAAGGTAAACATGTTGCATGTATTATTTGTGAAATGTGGCGTTGTTTGTAGTTTAGTGTGTTTCCGCGTTTTCACGGCAGGGATGGCGTCTGCTGAGACGCTGATTCCGCGGCTGCTGTGCGTTTGGCGCTGCGGTGGCGGTACGTGTCGTGTTTGCGCTGACTGTGTGCCCCGCCGCGCGGCTTAAGTGAGGACCGACACGCGCCGGGCCGAGGTGGGATCTCGGTGCCGTGTGCTGTGGCTGCGGTACGTGTGGCAACTGAGGAGCCTGGTGGTTCAGCGGCTGCGGTGCGCGTCGCGCCGTTGTGCGGATATGGAGGGTGCGCCTGTGCGCTGCGCCACGCTGCGCGGCTTAAGTGAAGACCGACACGCGCCGGGCCGAGGCGGGGCCGGGCGCACCGCACTTTTTTTATGAAGTTAATGTTGAGAATGTATCTTGAATGTATCTCGGTTTGCGCGGGCTCCGTGGCTGCTGTGCGCTCCGTGCGCTCCGCGGCTGCGGTTCCGGTGCCGTGCGCTGTGGCGGCGGTACCTCTCGTAACTGGGGAGCCTTGTGGTTCCGCGGCCGCGGTGCGTGTCCTCACTTAAACTGTGAGGACTGTACTCAGGCCAGTAAACTAACCTGATCTTCATTCACTACTGCCACCAGGGCCACTGCCCCTCTTGGGTTGCTTCCAACTCATCCTGAAAAGGGAACAAACACATGTTCAGTGTTTTCAGTGTATTCAGACAAATCATTCAACTTAAAAAAGAAAACATGATGTCATCATCACTACTTGCGATGCAATAGTCAAATAGAAGCACTGCCAATAAAAAGGTAAACATGTTGCATGTATTATTTGTGAAATGTGGCGTTGTTTGTAGTTTAGTGTGTTTCCGCGTTTTCACGGCAGGGATGGCGTCTGCTGAGACGCTGATTCCGCGGCTGCTGTGCGTTTGGCGCTGCGGCGGCGGTACGTGTCGTGTTTGCGCTGACTGTGTGCCCCGCCGCGCGGCTTAAGTGAGGACCGACACGCGCCGGGCCGAGGTGGGATCTCGGTGCCGTGTGCTGTGGCTGCGGTACGTGTCGCAACTGAGGAGCCTGGTGGTTCAGCGGCAGCGGTGCGCCGGAGTGTGGATATGGAGTGGCTCGGGAACAAACACATGTTCAGTGTTTTCAGTGTATTCAGACAAATCATTCAACTTAAAAAAGAAAACATGATGTCATCATCACTACTTGCGATGCAATAGTCAAATAGAAGCACTGTCAATAAAAAGGTAAACATGTTGCATGTATTATTTGTGAAATGTGGCGTTGTTTGTAGTTTAGTGTGTTTCCGCGTTTTCACGGCAGGGATGGCGTCTGCTGAGACGCTGATTCCGCGGCTGCTGTGCGTTTGGCGCTGCGGTGGCGGTACGTGTCGTGTTTGCGCTGACTGTGTGCCCCGCCGCGCGGCTTAAGTGAGGACCGACACGCGCCGGGCCGAGGTGGGATCTCGGTGCCGTGTGCTGTGGCTGCGGTACGTGTGGCAACTGAGGAGCCTGGTGGTTCAGCGGCTGCGGTGCGCGTCGCGCCGTTGTGCGGATATGGAGGGTGCGCCTGTGCGCTGCGCCACGCTGCGCGGCTTAAGTGAAGACCGACACGCGCCGGGCCGAGGCGGGGCCGGGCGCACCGCACTTTTTTTATGAAGTTAATGTTGAGAATGTATCTTGAATGTATCTCGGTTTGCGCGGGCTCCGTGGCTGCTGTGCGCTCCGTGCGCTCCGCGGCTGCGGTTCCGGTGCCGTGCGCTGTGGCGGCGGTACCTCTCGTAACTGGGGAGCCTTGTGGTTCCGCGGCCGCGGTGCGTGTCCTCACTTAAACTGTGAGGACTGTACTCAGGCCAGTAAACTAACCTGATCTTCATTCACTACTGCCACCAGGGCCACTGCCCCTCTTGGGTTGCTTCCAACTCATCCTGAAAAGGGAACAAACACATGTTCAGTGTTTTCAGTGTATTCAGACAAATCATTCAACTTAAAAAAGAAAACATGATGTCATCATCACTACTTGCGATGCAATAGTCAAATAGAAGCACTGCCAATAAAAAGGTAAACATGTTGCATGTATTATTTGTGAAATGTGGCGTTGTTTGTAGTTTAGTGTGTTTCCGCGTTTTCACGGCAGGGATGGCGTCTGCTGAGACGCTGATTCCGCGGCTGCTGTGCGTTTGGCGCTGCGGCGGCGGTACGTGTCGTGTTTGCGCTGACTGTGTGCCCCGCCGCGCGGCTTAAGTGAGGACCGACACGCGCCGGGCCGAGGTGGGATCTCGGTGCCGTGTGCTGTGGCTGCGGTACGTGTCGCAACTGAGGAGCCTGGTGGTTCAGCGGCAGCGGTGCGCCGGAGTGTGGATATGGAGTGGCTCGGGAACAAACACATGTTCAGTGTTTTCAGTGTATTCAGACAAATCATTCAACTTAAAAAAGAAAACATGATGTCATCATCACTACTTGCGATGCAATAGTCAAATAGAAGCACTGTCAATAAAAAGGTAAACATGTTGCATGTATTATTTGTGAAATGTGGCGTTGTTTGTAGTTTAGTGTGTTTCCGCGTTTTCACGGCAGGGATGGCGTCTGCTGAGACGCTGGTTCCGCGGCTGCTGTGCGTTTGGCGCTGCGGCGGCGGTACGTGTCGTGTTTGCGCTGACTGTGTGCCCCGCCGCGCGGCTTAAGTGAGGACCGACACGCGCCGGGCCGAGGTGGGATCTCGGTGCCGTGTGCTGTGGCTGCGGTACGTGTGGCAACTGAGGAGCCTGGTGGTTCAGCGGCTGCGGTGCGCGTCGCGCCGTTGTGCGGATATGGAGGGTGCGCCTGTGCGCTGCGCCACGCCGCGCGGCTTAAGTGAAGACCGACACGCGCCGGGCCGAGGCGGGGCCGGGCGCACCGCACTTTTTTTATGAAGTTAATGTTGAGAATGTATCTTGAATGTATCTCGGTTTGCGCGGGCTCCGTGGCTGCTGTGCGCTCCGTGCGCTCCGCGGCTGCGGTTCCGGTGCCGTGCGCTGCGGCGGCGGTACCTGTCGTAACTGGGGAGCCTGGTGGTTCCGCGGCCGCGGTGCGTGTCCTCACTTAAACTGTGAGGACTGTACTCATGAGTTTATTTGTCAATGTGTGCCGTGATTTCATAGCGCTGTCCACGGTGCTGAAATGAGCCTCGGTGTCGGCAGCGTCACAGGGTGACCTCATTTTATATTTCCAGATTGTGGCTATGTTTGCACTGAGTGTGTTTCTTTAATTTCAACAATGTAGCCATAATGGTCTCCAACAACGGTGAACAAAACAAACGCCACAGAAGCTGCAGTGCAAACTCCACCCACCTATAACTGCAGAGGAAAAACTACATGTCTACTATAAACTGCTTTCTATATTCCTTCCTGGTTGGATTTAAACACACATCTGCCAATTTATTAGGTACACATTTTCTGTTTATGAACACACTGATTGAAGGAGCCAATCACATGGCAGTAAGTCATTGCATTTAGGCAGGTAGACATGATCAGGACGCCCAAATCAAGTTCAAACAGACTATCAGCATTAGGAAGAAAGGTGATTCAAGGAGCTTTTAATGTGGCATGGTTACTGGTAGTATTTTTACAAACTGCTTGCACAACCACGGTGTGACAAACAGAAAATATCCAGTGATGCCATGTTGAGGTCAAAGATCAGCAGAAAGGCCATGCTAAGAAAGCAAAAGGAACTCAAATCAGCGCAACCAAAGTGTGCAGAACACCATCTGAAGGCACAACACATTGAACCTTGCCGAAAAATGACTGCCTCCGACGGGAACGCGCATCGGTTAAGAGGTAGTGAGCGTAGGTCTACTGGTAGATATAATACTGTATACAGGGTACACCCTATAAGTCGTTGTTTGAAGGAGCGATACTGACCAAATTCATTGTACATGCACCTGTTTTCCTCGACTGCTAATGCTGAAAAGATAGAGAATGTAAGCCCTAACAATCCAGAGTTACAGGGTGCAGTCACTTCTCGGCAGGCCCTGCCGAAATGTGACAGCACCCTGTAACTCTTTATTGCAAGAAGCAATATTGACCAAATTCACTGTACATGCACCTGGTTTCCTCTACTTTCCTCTCCTCTACTGATTCTTCCAATTAGCCACTCACAGTGTGACTCCTGGCTGCTGAGTTAGTTAGCACCAGTTAGTTACTAGAAACCCAAGCCTTTTTAGATGATTTATATTAATAAATACACCATTAAATAACGACTTAAGTGTCATTAATTATTTAAATTAATAAATAGCCTTTTCAATAATTACTTACATCACATTGGTTTTCTTAGGTTACAAAATACTGACCTGGGTTTTTTTCGTCATCACTTAGTAACAATAATAATAATAATAATAATAATAATAATAATAATAATATTCAGTGGAGCTCCACTTCAGGTTTTACTTGATACTCATTCCAAACTAAATGTTTATTTAAATATTAGTTTAAATGTCATATGATAAAAAAAAGTGTTAAAGTTTGAGTGTACACTTACAATTAAGTGTTAAGTGTGTTTGTTTCTGTTTGGTTGTGATGAGTTTCTGTTGTACTCACACCATCAAACCGAATCCAGTTCAGTCCGTCCATGAATACCAGTCCGGGTTTTGTAGCAGGTTTGCGTTGATGCTGCAAACAGAGAGTGAGACACAAACAGGTGACTGTGATCGTTTCATTAAAGACAAGAGATGAGAAGAAGACTGATGTCAGTGAATAAACAAGGAAACAAAGTAACGTCAAACTTACATCTGTGATCTGTCCCTCTGGTGCGGCTGTCAACACAGGAGTTTAAATATTGGCACAATGGTCAGCCAATCAGGTGTGAAAGCTTGAAATGTTTGGGGCGGGGCTTATTATTGAAAACATGTGCGCTGTGACTGAGGAGCCTGGTGGTTCAGTGGCTGCGGTGCGCGTTGAGCCGGAGTGTGGATATGGAGTGTGCGCCTGTGTGCCGCGCCACGCCGCGCGGCTTAAGTGAAGACCGACACGCGCCGGGCTGAGGTGGGATCCTGGCGGGGCCGGGCGCACCGCACTTCCTTGTATCTAAAGAAAAAAAGAAAAGAATGCATTTGAAATTGTATTGTAGCTTGAGCATGCACATGAGTTCATTTGTCAATGTGTGCCGTGATTTCATAGCGCTGTCCACGGTGATGAAATGAGCCTCGGTGTCGGCAGCGTCACGGGGCCACCTCATTTTATATTTCCAGATTGTGGCTATGTTTGCACTGAGTGTGTTTCTTTCATTTCAACAATGTAGCCATAATGGTCTCTGGTTTTATGAAGTTAATGTTGAGAATGTATCTTGTCTGCGGGGAATGAGTTACTTCAACTTTAACCATTTAGGAAACCAATTAAGTTTATTAACTCAAACAATTTAAGCATACAAAAGTATTTGATTTGAGTACAAGTAACTCAAGTATTTGTTGTTAAAGTAACTTGGGTAAAGTGCATTGTACTAATTCCATTCAGTTAATGAAAACTACTAAGTATGTGACACTTATGTGAAACGGATTTATCTGAACTGAAATGATCTTCTTTATACAAATGTTAATACTTAAGTTGAATTGACTCTTTTCTTTCTACTAAATCAAATTATTACATTCTACTTCTGACAACTTCAAATGGAGAGCGTAGATCAGTGTGTGAGCCATTACAACCTGATTGTGAGGACCAGAGACACATGGTGAGTTTCAAAGGGAACTCCTGCAGGAACCTGATCTTCATTCACTACTGCCACCAGGGCCACTGCCCCTCTTGGGTTGCTTCCAACTCATCCTGAAAAGGGAACAAACACATGTGCAGTGTTTTCAGTGTATTCAGACAAATCATTCAACTTAAAAAAGAAAACATGATGTCATCATCACTACTTGCGATGCAATAGTCAAATAGAAGCACTGTCAATAAAAAGGTAAACATGTTGCATGTATTATTTGTGAAATGTGGCGTTGTTTGTAGTTTAGTGTGTTTCCGCGTTTTCACGGCAGGGATGGCGTCTGCTGAGACGCTGATTCCGCGGCTGCTGTGCGTTTGGCGCTGCGGTGGCGGTACGTGTCGTGTTTGCGCTGACTGTGTGCCCCGCCGCGCGGCTTAAGTGAGGACCGACACGCGCCGGGCCGAGGTGGGATCTCGGTGCCGTGTGCTGTGGCTGCGGTACGTGTCGCAACTGAGGAGCCTGGTGGTTCAGCGGCAGCGGTGCGCCGGAGTGTGGATATGGAGTGGCTCGGGAACAAACACATGTTCAGTGTTTTCAGTGTATTCAGACAAATCATTCAACTTAAAAAAGAAAACATGATGTCATCATCACTACTTGCGATGCAATAGTCAAATAGAAGCACTGTCAATAAAAAGGTAAACATGTTGCATGTATTAGTTGTGAAATGTGGGGTTACACTGTACTCACATCTTATACCAAACTGAGAATACAAGTGCGTGTCCTCACTTAAACTGTGAGGACTGTACTCACGCCAGTAAACCGAATCCAGTCTGGGGTTTGTAGCAGGTTTGTAGGTTTGTGCGCCACGCCGCGCGGCTTAAGTGAAGACCGACACGCGCCAGGCCGAGGTGGGATCTCGGCAGGGCTGGGCGCTGTGGCTGCGGTACGTGTCGCAACTGAGGAGCCTGGTGGTTCAGCGGCTGCAGTGCGCGTTGCGCCGGAGTGTGGATATGGAGGGTGCGCCGCGGCTTAAGTGAAGACCGACACGCGCCGGGCCGCACCGCACTTCCTTGTATCTTAAAAAAAAGAAAAGAATGCATTTGAAATTGTATTGTAGCTTGAGCATGCGCATGATTTTATTTGTCAATGTGTGCCGTGATTTCATAGCGCTGTCCACGGTGCTGAAATGAGCCTCGCTGTCATATTAAAACTCTTTTCCAGATGAGGCATTGCTACAACGATGACTTTGACAGTGTGTGGGTGTCACCATCCTCTTTCACTCACTTGAGCTTCACTAAAGAGTGCAGGTCGTCTCTCTTTTAGTTCGGCAAGGAGGAGCTGAATTCACAGTTTCTTCATGCCCGAGTGCTGCATATGTTGATGGAGACCTGTGACATAAAACACAAAGAGCTACTGATGGTGCTACGTCTGTTTTTCACTAGACTACTCATAGATATCAGTACATCAACTGACAGTTAATGTATTATTTATTTGAACTTACAATTGTACATTTATATTCAAATACATACACAAATATGAAAGAACTGTACACTATAGTGGTGGTGATTGACTGAACATCATATGTTGGGTGCACATTTAAACACAGGATCCAGGCAGCTTTCCAAGTTGCAATATTTTATTTCCAAGTAAACGGTAGTCGGTGATGAGGGGTAATGGTGGATGATTCTGTCTATATGAAAATGATAAAGGAAATATTACAATCTAGAAAGTATCAAATATACAATAAGAAATGAGGTTGTCTTAGACTAACATCAATAATACATCCACTCTTACTTTCCTCTCTTTAGCAAAGGATTAAACTCAGGAATCTAGTATAATGACACACAAGCAATAAGTAAGTCTTCATACAAGATGTAGTATCAACCAAATGAAAACATTAAATGAGTGAACGTCCATAAAACTCACAGCCAGTGTCCCTTTGTTCTCGTGGATTGTTTGGAGGGAAAATAGGGGGGTCAAAGGGCGGAAGGGGCGGGTTATATAGGATTAGGGGTGTGGTCCAGGTAGGTGTGCCAGTGATGAGGCAGGTGAGGAGGAGACTTGGGATTTTAACAAATACATATACAATGGCCGTGCCACTTTAATATAAACCTAAAATTCGAAGGTAAAATCAATTATTAGTAATAATATACAAAGTGTTTACATTAAAAACAAAGTAACACGTCAACCACAAATCTATGGATCACACCAAGCATCTGAGAGACGTCTGAGCCAGCGGATCATTTCATCAGGACAGGCCGAGGTAACGCTGCTCTGCCCTGGGCACTGTGAGCACCGAGCGTCCGCAGAGGTCGGAGCTGATCACCTCCGACAACGTACCGCGCTGAAATCAGTTCCAGGTTGGATATTCAACAGACATTCGCTCCAGATCCAACGGCACCCTCCTCCTTCTCCACCCCGAGATAGGTGCACGATCACGGCTTGTACAAAGTCCGACCCATCGCTCTCAACAACCGTGGTCTCATTTAGGGACCATCAACGAATTACCGTTAAAAATGGATTAAAAAAAAATTATGGGAGGTACTAAAATGGAATAAAAAGAGGTGTGTCCTGACTAGGCAGTCTAGTTCTATGTTGCTGCACTGTTTTGGAATCTTTAGGGTCACATGGCCTGGACGCGATTGAGATAAAATGCTAATATTTGCATTAAAGAAATGATTGAAAGTAAATCAAGTATTTAAATGGAATATAAAGAGGTGTGTCCTGACTAGGCAGTCTAGTACTATGTTTGTACACTCATTTGGAGTCTTTGGGTCACATTGCCTGGAAGCTATTGAGCTAAAATGCTAATATTTACATTATTAAAATTATAAAAAAAATAAATGAGGTAATTAAATATTAGTTTAATGTCATATGATCAAAATTAAAGTGTTAACGTTCGACTCTACACTTAGATTCAAGTGTTAAGTGTGTTTGCGGTTTGTTTCTGTCTGGTTGTGATGACTTTCTGTTGTACTCACGCCAGTAAACCGAATCCAGTCTGGGGTTTGTAGCAGGTTTGTACTGTAGCAGGTTTGCATTGGTGCTGCAAACAGAGAGTGAGACACAAACATGGGACTGTGATGGTTTCATTAAAGACAAGAGATGAGAAGAAGACTGGAGTCAGTGAGAAAACAAGGAAACAAAGTAACGTCAAACTTACGTCTGTGATCTGTCAGCATCTCCTCTCCCTCTGGTGCGGCTGTCAACACAGGAGTTTAAATATTGGCACAATGGTCAGCCAATCAGGTGTGAAAGCTTGAAATGTTTGGGGAGGGGCTTATTATTGAAAACATGTGCGCTGTGACTGAGGAGCCTGGTGGTTCAGTGGCTGCGGTGCGCGTTGAGCCGGAGTGTGGATATGGAGTGTGCGCCTGTGTGCCGCGCCACGCCGCGCGGCTTAAGTGAAGACCGACACGCGCCGGGCTGAGGTGGGATCCTGGCGGGGCCAGGCGCACCGCACTTCCTTGTATCTAAAGAAAAAAAGAAAAGAATGCATTTGAAATTGTATTGTAGCTTGAGCATGCACATGAGTTCATTTGTCAATGTGTGCCGTGATTTCATAGCGCTGTCCACGGTGATGAAATGAGCCTCGGTGTCGGCAGCGTCACGGGGCCACCTCATTTTATATTTCCAGATTGTGGCTATGTTTGCACTGAGTGTGTTTCTTTCATTTCAACAATGTAGCCATAATGGTCTCTGGTTTTATGAAGTTAATGTTGAGAATGTATCTTGTCTGCGGGGAATGAGTTACTTCAACTTTAACCATTTAGGAAACCAATTAAGTTTATTAACTCAAACAATTTAAGCATACAAAAGTATTTGATTTGAGTACAAGTAACTCAAGTATTTGTTGTTAAAGTAACTTGGGTAAAGTGCATTGTACTAATTCCATTCAGTTAATGAAAACTACTAAGTATGTGACACTTATGTGAAACGGATTTATCTGAACTGAAATGATCTTCTTTATACAAATGTTAATACTTAAGTTGAATTGACTCTTTTCTTTCTACTAAATCAAATTATTACATTCTACTTCTGACAACTTCAAATGGAGAGCGTCGATCAGTGTGTGAGCCATTACAACCTGATTGTGAGGACCAGAGACACATGGTGAGTTTCAAAGGGAACTCCTGCAGGAACCTGATCTTCATTCACTACTGCCACCAGGGCCACTGCCCCTCTTGGGTTGCTTCCAACTCATCCTGAAAAGGGAACAAACACATGTTCAGTGTTTTCAGTGTATTCAGACAAATCATTCAACTTAAAAAAGAAAACATGATGTCATCATCACTACTTGCGATGCAATAGTCAAATAGAAGCACTGTCAATAAAAAGGTAAACATGTTGCATGTATTATTTGTGAAATGTGGCGTTGTTTGTAGTTTAGTGTGTTTCCGCGTTTTCACGGCAGGGATGGCGTCTGCTGAGACGCTGGTTCCGCGGCTGCTGTGCGTTTGGCGCTGCGGCGGCGGTACGTGTCGTGATTGCGCTGACTGTGTGCCCCGCCGCGCGGCTTAAGTGAGGACCGACACGCGCCGGGCCGAGGTGGGATCTCGGTGCCGTGTGCTGTGGCTGCGGTACGTGTGGCAACTGAGGAGCCTGGTGGTTCAGCGGCTGCGGTGCGCGTCGCGCCGTTGTGCGGATATGGAGGGTGCGCCTGTGCGCTGCGCCACGCCGCGCGGCTTAAGTGAAGACCCACAAGCGCCGGGCCGAGGCGGGGCCGGGCGCACCGCACTTTTTTTATGAAGTTAATGTTGAGAATGTATCTTGAATGTATCTCGGTTTGCGCGGGCTCCGTGGCTGCTGTGCGCTCCGTGCGCTCCGCGGCTGCGGTTCCGGTGCCGTGCGCTGCAGCGGCGGTACCTGTCGTAACTGGGGAGCCTTGTGGTTCCGCGGCCGCGGTGCGTGTCCTCACTTAAACTGTGAGGACTGTACTGAGGCCAGTAAACTAACCTGATCTTCATTCACTACTGCCACCAGGGCCACTGCCCCTCTTGGGTTGCTTCCAACTCATCCTGAAAAGGGAACAAACACATGTTCAGTGTTTTCAGTGTATTCAGACAAATCATTCAACTTAAAAAAGAAAACATGATGTCATCATCACTACTTGCGATGCAATAGTCAAATAGAAGCACTGTCAATAAAAAGGTAAACATGTTGCATGTATTATTTGTGAAATGTGGCGTTGTTTGTAGTTTAGTGTGTTTCCGCGTTTTCACGGCAGGGATGGCGTCTGCTGAGACGCTGATTCCGCGGCTGCTGTGCGTTTGGCGCTGCGGTGGCGGTACGTGTCGTGTTTGCGCTGACTGTGTGCCCCGCCGCGCGGCTTAAGTGAGGACCGACACGCGCCGGGCCGAGGTGGGATCTCGGTGCCGTGTGCTGTGGCTGCGGTACGTGTCGCAACTGAGGAGCCTGGTGGTTCAGCGGCAGCGGTGCGCCGGAGTGTGGATATGGAGTGGCTCGGGAACAAACACATGTTCAGTGTTTTCAGTGTATTCAGACAAATCATTCAACTTAAAAAAGAAAACATGATGTCATCATCACTACTTGCGATGCAATAGTCAAATAGAAGCACTGTCAATAAAAAGGTAAACATGTTGCATGTATTATTTGTGAAATGTGGCGTTGTTTGTAGTTTAGTGTGTTTCCGCGTTTTCACGGCAGGGATGGCGTCTGCTGAGACGCTGATTCCGCGGCTGCTGTGCGTTTGGCGCTGCGGTGGCGGTACGTGTCGTGTTTGCGCTGACTGTGTGCCCCGCCGCGCGGCTTAAGTGAGGACCGACACGCGCCGGGCCGAGGTGGGATCTCGGTGCCGTGTGCTGTGGCTGCGGTACGTGTCGCAACTGAGGAGCCTGGTGGTTCAGCGGCAGCGGTGCGCCGGAGTGTGGATATGGAGTGGCTCGGGAACAAACACATGTTCAGTGTTTTCAGTGTATTCAGACAAATCATTCAACTTAAAAAAGAAAACATGATGTCATCATCACTACTTGCGATGCAATAGTCAAATAGAAGCACTGTCAATAAAAAGGTAAACATGTTGCATGTATTATTTGTGAAATGTGGCGTTGTTTGTAGTTTAGTGTGTTTCCGCGTTTTCACGGCAGGGATGGCGTCTGCTGAGACGCTGGTTCCGCGGCTGCTGTGCGTTTGGCGCTGCGGCGGCGGTACGTGTCGTGATTGCGCTGACTGTGTGCCCCGCCGCGCGGCTTAAGTGAGGACCGACACGCGCCGGGCCGAGGTGGGATCTCGGTGCCGTGTGCTGTGGCTGCGGTACGTGTGGCAACTGAGGAGCCTGGTGGTTCAGCGGCTGCGGTGCGCGTCGCGCCGTTGTGCGGATATGGAGGGTGCGCCTGTGCGCTGCGCCACGCCGCGCGGCTTAAGTGAAGACCGACACGCACCGGGCCGAGGCGGGGCCGGGCGCACCGCACTTTTTTTATGAAGTTAATGTTGAGAATGTATCTTGAATGTATCTCGGTTTGCGCGGGCTCCGTGGCTGCTGTGCGCTCCGTGCGCTCCGCGGCTGCGGTTCCGGTGCCGTGCGCTGCGGCGGCGGTACCTCTCGTAACTGGGGAGCCTTGTGGTTCCGCGGCCGCGGTGCGTGTCCTCACTTAAACTGTGAGGACTGTACTCAGGCCAGTAAACTAACCTGATCTTCATTCACTACTGCCACCAGGGCCACTGCCCCTCTTGGGTTGCTTCCAACTCATCCTGAAAAGGGAACAAACACATGTTCAGTGTTTTCAGTGTATTCAGACAAATCATTCAACTTAAAAAAGAAAACATGATGTCATCATCACTACTTGCGATGCAATAGTCAAATAGAAGCACTGTCAATAAAAAGGTAAACATGTTGCATGTATTATTTGTGAAATGTGGCGTTGTTTGTAGTTTAGTGTGTTTCCGCGTTTTCACGGCAGGGATGGCGTCTGCTGAGACGCTGATTCCGCGGCTGCTGTGCGTTTGGCGCTGCGGTGGCGGTACGTGTCGTGTTTGCGCTGACTGTGTGCCCCGCCGCGCGGCTTAAGTGAGGACCGACACGCGCCGGGCCGAGGTGGGATCTCGGTGCCGTGTGCTGTGGCTGCGGTACCTGTCGCAACTGAGGAGCCTGGTGGTTCAGCGGCAGCGGTGCGCCGGAGTGTGGATATGGAGTGGCTCGGGAACAAACACATGTTCAGTGTTTTCAGTGTATTCAGACAAATCATTCAACTTAAAAAAGAAAACATGATGTCATCATCACTACTTGCGATGCAATAGTCAAATAGAAGCACTGTCAATAAAAAGGTAAACATGTTGCATGTATTATTTGTGAAATGTGGCGTTGTTTGTAGTTTAGTGTGTTTCCGCGTTTTCACGGCAGGGATGGCGTCTGCTGAGACGCTGATTCCGCGGCTGCTGTGCGTTTGGCGCTGCGGTGGCGGTACGTGTCGTGTTTGCGCTGACTGTGTGCCCCGCCGCGCGGCTTAAGTGAGGACCGACACGCGCCGGGCCGAGGTGGGATCTCGGTGCCGTGTGCTGTGGCTGCGGTACGTGTCGCAACTGAGGAGCCTGGTGGTTCCGCGGCCGCGGTGCGTGTCCTCACTTAAACTGTGAGGACTGTACTCATGAGTTTATTTGTCAATGTGTGCCGTGATTTCATAGCGCTGTCCACGGTGCTGAAATGAGCCTCGGTGTCGGCAGCGTCACAGGGTGACCTCATTTTATATTTCCAGATTGTGGCTATGTTTGCACTGAGTGTGTTTCTTTAATTTCAACAATGTAGCCATAATGGTCTCCAACAACGGTGAACAAAACAAACGCCACAGAAGCTGCAGTGCAAACTCCACCCACCTATAGCTGCAGAGGAAAAACTACATGTCTACTATAAACTGCTTTCTATATTCCTTCCTGGTTGGATTTAAACACACATCTGCCAATTTATTAGGTACACATTTTCTGTTTATGAACACACTGATTGAAGGAGCCAATCACATGGCAGTAAGTCATTGCATTTAGGCAGGTAGACATGATCAGGACGCCCAAATCAAGTTCAAACAGACTATCAGCATTAGGAAGAAAGGTGATTCAAGGAGCTTTTAATGTGGCATGGTTACTGGTAGTATTTTTACAAACTGCTTGCACAACCACGGTGTGACAAACAGAAAATATCCAGTGATGCCATGTTGAGGTCAAAGATCAGCAGAAAGGCCATGCTAAGAAAGCAAAAGGAACTCAAATCAGCGCAACCAAAGTGTGCAGAACACCATCTGAAGGCACAACACATTGAACCTTGCCGAAAAATGACTGCCTCCGACGGGAACGCGCATCGGTTAAGAGGTAGTGAGCGTAGGTCTACTGGTAGATATAATACTGTATACAGGGTACACCCTATAAGTCGTTGTTTGAAGGAGCGATACTGACCAAATTCATTGTACATGCACCTGTTTTCCTCGACTGCTAATGCTGAAAAGATAGAGAATGTAAGCCCTAACAATCCAGAGTTACAGGGTGCAGTCACTTCTCGGCAGGCCCTGCCGAAATGTGACAGCACCCTGTAACTCTTTATTGCAAGAAGCAATATTGACCAAATTCACTGTACATGCACCTGGTTTCCTCTACTTTCCTCTCCTCTACTGATTCTTCCAATTAGCCACTCAAAGTGTGACTCCTGGCTGCTGAGTTAGTTAGCACCAGTTAGTTACTAGAAACCCAAGCCTTTTTAGATGATTTATATTAATAAATACACCATTAAATAACGACTTAAGTGTCATTAATTATTTAAATTAATAAATAGCCTTTTCAATAATTACTTACATCACATTGGTTTTCTTAGGTTACAAAATACTGACCTGGGTTTTTTTCGTCATCACTTAGTAACAACAATAATAATAATAATAATAATAATAATAATATTCAGTGGAGCTCCACTTCAGGTTTTACTTGATACTCATTCCAAATTAAATGTTTATTTAAATATTAGTTTAAATGTCATATGATTAAAAAAAAAGTGTTAAAGTTTGAGTGTACACTTACAATTAAGTGTTAAATGTGTTTGTTTCTGTTTGGTTGTGATGAGTTTCTGTTGTACTCACACCAGCAAACCAAATCCAGTTCAGTCCGTCCATGAATACCAGTCCGGGTTTTGTAGCAGGTTTGCGTTGATGCTGCAAACAGAGAGTGAGACACAAACAGGTGACTGTGATCGTTTCATTAAAGACAAGAGATGAGAAGAAGACTGATGTCAGTGAAGAAACAAGGAAACAAAGTAACGTCAAACTTACATCTGTGATCTGTCCCTCTGGTGCGGCTGTCAACACAGGAGTTTAAATATTGGCACAATGGTCAGCCAATCAGGTGTGAAAGCTTGAAATGTTTGGGGCGGGGCTTATTATTGAAAACATGTGCGCTGTGACTGAGGAGCCTGGTGGTTCAGTGGCTGCGGTGCGCGTTGAGCCGGAGTGTGGATATGGAGTGTGCGCCTGTGTGCCGCGCCACGCCGCGCAGCTTAAGTGAAGACCGACACGCGCCGGGCTGAGGTGGGATCCTGGCGGGGCCGGGCGCACCGCACTTCCTTGTATCTAAAGAAAAAAAGAAAAGAATGCATTTGAAATTGTATTGTAGCTTGAGCATGCACATGAGTTCATTTGTCAATGTGTGCCGTGATTTCATAGCGCTGTCCACGGTGATGAAATGAGCCTCGGTGTCGGCAGGGTCACGGGGCCACCTCATTTTATATTTCCAGATTGTGGCTATGTTTGCACTGAGTGTGTTTCTTTCATTTCAACAATGTAGCCATAATGGTCTCTGGTTTTATGAAGTTAATGTTGAGAATGTATCTTGTCTGCGGGGTATGAGTTACTTCAACTTTAACCATTTAGGAAACCAATTAAGTTTATTAACTCAAACAATTTAAGCATACAAAAGTATTTGATTTGAGTACAAGTAACTCAAGTATTTGTTGTTAAAGTAACTTGGGTAAATTGCATTGTACTAATTCCATTCAGTTAATGAAAACTACTAAGTATGTGACACTTATGTGAAACGGATTTATCTGAACTGAAATGATCTTCTTTATACAAATGTTAATACTTAAGTTGAATTGACTCTTTTCTTTCTACTAAATCAAATTATTACATTCTACTTCTGACAACTTCAAATGGAGAGCGTAGATCAGTGTGTGAGCCATTACAACCTGATTGTGAGGACCAGAGACACATGGTGAGTTTCAAAGGGAACTCCTGCAGGAACCTGATCTTCATTCACTACTGCCACCAGGGCCACTGCCCCTCTTGGGTTGCTTCCAACTCATCCTGAAAAGGGAACAAACACATGTGCAGTGTTTTCAGTGTATTCAGACAAATCATTCAACTTAAAAAAGAAAACATGATGTCATCATCACTACTTGCAATAGTCAAATAGAAGCACTGTCAATAAAAAGGTAAACATGTTGCATGTATTAGTTGTGAAATGTGGCGTTACACTGTACTCACATCTTATACCAAACTGAGAATACAAGTGCGTGTCCTCACTTAAACTGTGAGGACTGTACTCACGCCAGTAAACCGAATCCAGTCTGGGGTTTGTAGCAGGTTTGTAGGTTTGTGCGCCACGCCGCGCGGCTTAAGTGAAGACCGACACGCGCCAGGCCGAGGTGGGATCCTGGCGGGGCCGGGCGCACCGCACTTCCTTGTATCTAAAAAAAAAAAAGAATGCATTTGAAATTGTATTGTAGCTTGAGCATGCGCATGATTTTATTTGTCAATGTGTGCCGTGATTTCATAGCGCTGTCCACGGTGCTGAAATGAGCCTCGCTGTCATATTAAAACTCTTTTCCAGATGAGGCATTGCTACAACGATGACTTTGACAGTGTGTGGGTGTCACCATCCTCTTTCACTCACTTGAGCTTCACTAAAGAGTGCAGGTCGTCTCTCTTTTAGTTCGGCAAGGAGGAGCTGAATTCACAGTTTCTTCATGCCCGAGTGCTGCATATGTTGATGGAGACCTGTGACATAAAACACAAAGAGCTACTGATGGTGCTACGTCTGTTTTTCACTAGACTACTCATAGATATCAGTACATCAACTGACAGTTAATGTATTATTTATTTGAACTTACAATTGTACATTTATATTCAAATACATACACAAATATGAAAGAACTGTACACTATAGTGGCGGTGATTGACTGAACATCATATGTTGGGTGCACATTTAAACACAGGATCCAGGCAGCTTTCCAAGTTGCAATATTTTATTTCCAAGTAAACGGTAGTCGGTGATGAGGGGTAATGGTGGATGATTCTGTCTATATGAAAATGATAAAGGAAATATTACAATCTAGAAAGTATCAAATATACAATAAGAAATGAGGTTGTCTTAGACTAACATCAATAATACATCCACTCTTACTTTCCTCTCTTTAGCAAAGGATTAAACTCAGGAATCTAGTATAATGACACACAAGCAATAAGTAAGTCTTCATACAAGATGTAGTATCAACCAAATGAATCATTAAATGAGTGAACGTCCATAAAACTCACAGCCAGTGTCCCTTTGTTCTCGTGGATTGTTTGGAGGGAAAATAGGGGGGTCAAAGGGCGGAAGGGGCGGGTTATATAGGATTAGGGGTGTGGTCCAGGTAGGTGTGCCAGTGATGAGGCAGGTGAGGAGGAGACTTGGGATTTTAACAAATACATATACAATGGCCGTGCCACTTTAATATAAACCTAAAATTCGAAGGTAAAATCAATTATTAGTAATAATATACAAAGTGTTTACATTAAAAACAAAGTAACACGTCAACCACAAATCTATGGATCACACCAAGCATCTGTGAGACGTCTGAGCCAGCGGATCATTTCATCAGGACAGGCCGAGGTAACGCTGCTCTGCCCTGGGCACTGTGAGCACCGAGCGTCCGCAGAGGTCGGAGCTGATCACCTCCGACAACGTACCGCGCTGAAATCAGTTCCAGGTTGGATATTCAACAGACATTCGCTCCAGATCCAACAGCACCCTCCTCCTTCTCCACTCCGAGATAGGTGCACGATCACGGCTTGTACAAAGTCCGACCCATCGCTCTCAACAACCGTGGTCTCATTTAGGGACCATCAACGAATTACCGTTAAAAATGGATTAAAAAGAAATTATGGGAGGTACTAAAATGGAATAAAAAGAGGTGTGTCCTGACTAGGCAGTCTAGTTCTATGTTGCTGCACTGTTTTGGAATCTTTAGGGTCACATGGCCTGGACGCGATTGAGATAAAATGCTAATATTTGCATTAAAGAAATGATTGAAAGTAAATCAAGTATTTAAATGGAATATAAAGAGGTGTGTCCTGACTAGGCAGTCTAGTACTATGTTTGTACACTCATTTGGAGTCGTTGGGTCACATTGCCTGGAAGCTATTGAGCTAAAATGCTAATATTTACATTATTAAAATTATAAAAAAAATAAATGAGGTAATTAAATATTAGTTTAATGTCATATGATCAAAATTAAAGTGTTAACGTTCGACTCTACACTTAGATTCAAGTGTTAAGTGTGTTTGCGGTTTGTTTCTGTCTGGTTGTGATGACTTTCTGTTGTACTCACGCCAGTAAACCGAATCCAGTCTGGGGTTTGTAGCAGGTTTGTACTGTAGCAGGTTTGCATTGGTGCTGCAAACAGAGAGTGAGACACAAACATGGGACTGTGATGGTTTCATTAAAGACAAGAGATGAGAAGAAGACTGGAGTCAGTGAGAAAACAAGGAAACAAAGTAACGTCAAACTTACGTCTGTGATCTGTCAGCATCTCCTCTCCCTCTGGTGCGGCTGTCAACACAGGAGTTTAAATATTGGCACAATGGTCAGTCAATCAGGTGTGAAAGCTTGAAATGTTTGGGGCGGGGCTTATTATTGAAAACATGTGCGCTGTGACTGAGGAGCCTGGTGGTTCAGTGGCTGCGGTGCGCGTTGAGCCGGAGTGTGGATATGGAGTGTGCGCCTGTGTGCCACGCCGCGCGGCTTAAGTGAAGACCGACACGCGCCGGGCTGAGGTGGGATCCTGGCGGGGCCGGGCGCACCGCACTTCCTTGTATCTAAAAAAAAAGAGAAAAGAATGCATTTGAAATTGTATTGTAGCTTGAGCATGCACATGAGTTCATTTGTCAATGTGTGCCGTGATTTCATAGCGCTGTCCACGGTGATGAAATGAGCCTCGGTGTCGGCAGGGTCACGGGGCCACCTCATTTTATATTTCCAGATTGTGGCTATGTTTGCACTGAGTGTGTTTCTTTCATTTCAACAATGTAGCCATAATGGTCTCTGGTTTTATGAAGTTAATGTTGAGAATGTGTCTTGTCTGCGGGGAATGAGTTACTTCAACTTTAACCATTTAGGAAACCAATTAAGTTTATTAACTCAAACAATTTAAGCATACAAAAGTATTTGATTTGAGTACAAGTAACTCAAGTATTTGTTGTTAAAGTCACTTGGGTAAGTGCATTGTACTAATTCCATTCAGTTAATGAAAACTACTAAGTATGTGACACTTATGTGAAACGGATTTATCTGAACTGAAATGATCTTCTTTATACAAATGTTAATACTTAAGTTGAATTGACTCTTTTCTTTCTACTAAATCAAATTATTACATTCTACTTCTGACAACTTCAAATGGAGAGCGTAGATCAGTGTGTGAGCCATTACAACCTGATTGTGAGGACCAGAGACACATGGTGAGTTTCAAAGGGAACTCCTGCAGGAACCTGATCTTCATTCACTACTGCCACCAGGGCCACTGCCCCTCTTGGGTTGCTTCCAACTCATCCTGAAAAGGGAACAAACACATGTTCAGTGTTTTCAGTGTATTCAGACAAATCATTCAACTTAAAAAAGAAAACATGATGTCATCATCACTACTTGCGATGCAATAGTCAAATAGAAGCACTGTCAATAAAAAGGTAAACATGTTGCATGTATTATTTGTGAAATGTGGCGTTGTTTGTAGTTTAGTGTGTTTCCGCGTTTTCATGGCAGGGATGGCGTCTGCTGAGACGCTGGTTCCGCGGCTGCTGTGCGTTTGGCGCTGCGGCGGCGGTACGTGTCGTGATTGCGCTGACTGTGTGCCCCGCCGCGCGGCTTAAGTGAGGACCGACACGCGCCGGGCCGAGGTGGGATCTCGGTGCCGTGTGCTGTGGCTGCGGTACGTGTGGCAACTGAGGAGCCTGGTGGTTCAGCGGCTGCGGTGCGCGTCGCGCCGTTGTGCGGTTATGGAGGGTGCGCCTGTGCGCTGCGCCACGCCGCGCGGCTTAAGTGAAGACCGACACGCGCCGGGCCGAGGCGGGGCCGGGCGCACCGCACTTTTTTTATGAAGTTAATGTTGAGAATGTATCTTGAATGTATCTCGGTTTGCGCGGGCTCCGTGGCTGCTGTGCGCTCCGTGCGCTCCGCGGCTGCGGTTCCGGTGCCGTGCGCTGCGGCGGCGGTACCTGTCGTAACTGGGGAGCCTTGTGGTTCCGCGGCCGCGGTGCGTGTCCTCACTTAAACTGTGAGGACTGTACTCAGGCCAGTAAACTAACCTGATCTTCATTCACTACTGCCACCAGGGCCACTGCCCCTCTTGGGTTGCTTCCAACTCATCCTGAAAAGGGAACAAACACATGTTCAGTGTTTTCAGTGTATTCAGACAAATCATTCAACTTAAAAAAGAAAACATGATGTCATCATTACTACTTGCGATGCAATAGTCAAATAGAAGCACTGTCAATAAAAAGGTAAACATGTTGCATGTATTATTTGTGAAATGTGGCGTTGTTTGTAGTTTAGTGTGTTTCCGCGTTTTCACGGCAGGGATGGCGTCTGCTGAGACGCTGATTCCGCGGCTGCTGTGCGTTTGGCGCTGCAGTGGCGGTACGTGTCGTGTTTGCGCTGACTGTGTGCCCCGCCGCGCGGCTTAAGTGAGGACCGACACGCACCGGGCCGAGGTGGGATCTCGGTGCCGTGTGCTGTGGCTGCGGTACGTGTGGCAACTGAGGAGCCTGGTGGTTCAGCGGCTGCGGTGCGCGTCGCGCCGTTGTGCGGATATGGAGGGTGCGCCTGTGCGCTGCGCCACGCCGCGCGGCTTAAGTGAAGACCGACACGCGCCGGGCCGAGGCGGGGCCGGGCGCACCGCACTTTTTTTATGAAGTTAATGTTGAGAATGTATCTTGAATGTATCTCGGTTTGCGCGGGCTCCGTGGCTGCTGTGCGCTCCGTGCGCTCCGCGGCTGCGGTTCCGGTGCCGTGCGCTGCGGCGGCGGTACCTGTCGTAACTGGGGAGCCTGGTGGTTCCGCGGCCGCGGTGCGTGTCCTCACTTAAACTGTGAGGACTGTACTCATGAGTTTATTTGTCAATGTGTGCCGTGATTTCATAGCGCTGTCCACGGTGCTGAAATGAGCCTCGGTGTCGGCAGCGTCACAGGGTGACCTCATTTTATATTTCCAGATTGTGGCTATGTTTGCACTGAGTGTGTTTCTTTAATTTCAACAATGTAGCCATAATGGTCTCCAACAACGGTGAACAAAACAAACGCCACAGAAGCTGCAGTGCAAACTCCACCCACCTATAGCTGCAGAGGAAAAACTACATGTCTACTATAAACTGCTTTCTATATTCCTTCCTGGTTGGATTTAAACACACATCTGCCAATTTATTAGGTACACATTTTCTGTTTATGAACACACTGATTGAAGGAGCCAATCACATGGCAGTAAGTCATTGCATTTAGGCAGGTAGACATGATCAGGACGCCCAAATCAAGTTGAAACAGACTATCAGCATTAGGAAGAAAGGTGATTCAAGGAGCTTTTAATGTGGCATGGTTACTGGTAGTATTTTTACAAACTGCTTGCACAACCACGGTGTGACAAACAGAAAATATCCAGTGATGCCATGTTGAGGTCAAAGATCAGCAGAAAGGCCATGCTAAGAAAGCAAAAGGAACTCAAATCAGCGCAACCAAAGTGTGCAGAACACCATCTGAAGGCACAACACATTGAACCTTGCCGAAAAATGACTGCCTCCGACGGGAACGCGCATCGGTTAAGAGGTAGTGAGCGTAGGTCTACTGGTAGATATAATACTGTATACAGGGTACACCCTATAAGTCGTTGTTTGAAGGAGCGATACTGACCAAATTCATTGTACATGCACCTGTTTTCCTCGACTGCTAATGCTGAAAAGATAGAGAATGTAAGCCCTAACAATCCAGAGTTACAGGGTGCAGTCACTTCTCGGCAGGCCCTGCCGAAATGTGACAGCACCCTGTAACTCTTTATTGCAAGAAGCAATATTGACCAAATTCACTGTACATGCACCTGGTTTCCTCTACTTTCCTCTCCTCTACTGATTCTTCCAATTAGCCACTCACAGTGTGACTCCTGGCTGCTGAGTTAGTTAGCACCAGTTAGTTACTAGAAACCCAAGCCTTTTTAGATGATTTATATTAATAAATACACCATTAAATAACGACTTAAGTGTCATTAATTATTTAAATTAATAAATAGCCTTTTCAATAATTACTTACATCACATTGGTTTTCTTAGGTTACAAAATACTGACCTGGGTTTTTTTCGTCATCACTTAGTAACAACAATAATAATAATAATAATAATAATAATAATATTCAGTGGAGCTCCACTTCAGGTTTTACTTGATACTCATTCCAAATTAAATGTTTATTTAAATATTAGTTTAAATGTCATATGATTAAAAAAAAAGTGTTAAAGTTTGAGTGTACACTTACAATTAAGTGTTAAATGTGTTTGTTTCTGTTTGGTTGTGATGAGTTTCTGTTGTACTCACACCAGCAAACCAAATCCAGTTCAGTCCGTCCATGAATACCAGTCCGGGTTTTGTAGCAGGTTTGCGTTGATGCTGCAAACAGAGAGTGAGACACAAACAGGTGACTGTGATCGTTTCATTAAAGACAAGAGATGAGAAGAAGACTGATGTCAGTGAAGAAACAAGGAAACAAAGTAACGTCAAACTTACATCTGTGATCTGTCCCTCTGGTGCGGCTGTCAACACAGGAGTTTAAATATTGGCACAATGGTCAGCCAATCAGGTGTGAAAGCTTGAAATGTTTGGGGCGGGGCTTATTATTGAAAACATGTGCGCTGTGACTGAGGAGCCTGGTGGTTCAGTGGCTGCGGTGCGCGTTGAGCCGGAGTGTGGATATGGAGTGTGCGCCTGTGTGCCGCGCCACGCCGCGCAGCTTAAGTGAAGACCGACACGCGCCGGGCTGAGGTGGGATCCTGGCGGGGCCGGGCGCACCGCACTTCCTTGTATCTAAAGAAAAAAAGAAAAGAATGCATTTGAAATTGTATTGTAGCTTGAGCATGCACATGAGTTCATTTGTCAATGTGTGCCGTGATTTCATAGCGCTGTCCACGGTGATGAAATGAGCCTCGGTGTCGGCAGGGTCACGGGGCCACCTCATTTTATATTTCCAGATTGTGGCTATGTTTGCACTGAGTGTGTTTCTTTCATTTCAACAATGTAGCCATAATGGTCTCTGGTTTTATGAAGTTAATGTTGAGAATGTATCTTGTCTGCGGGGTATGAGTTACTTCAACTTTAACCATTTAGGAAACCAATTAAGTTTATTAACTCAAACAATTTAAGCATACAAAAGTATTTGATTTGAGTACAAGTAACTCAAGTATTTGTTGTTAAAGTAACTTGGGTAAATTGCATTGTACTAATTCCATTCAGTTAATGAAAACTACTAAGTATGTGACACTTATGTGAAACGGATTTATCTGAACTGAAATGATCTTCTTTATACAAATGTTAATACTTAAGTTGAATTGACTCTTTTCTTTCTACTAAATCAAATTATTACATTCTACTTCTGACAACTTCAAATGGAGAGCGTAGATCAGTGTGTGAGCCATTACAACCTGATTGTGAGGACCAGAGACACATGGTGAGTTTCAAAGGGAACTCCTGCAGGAACCTGATCTTCATTCACTACTGCCACCAGGGCCACTGCCCCTCTTGGGTTGCTTCCAACTCATCCTGAAAAGGGAACAAACACATGTGCAGTGTTTTCAGTGTATTCAGACAAATCATTCAACTTAAAAAAGAAAACATGATGTCATCATCACTACTTGCAATAGTCAAATAGAAGCACTGTCAATAAAAAGGTAAACATGTTGCATGTATTAGTTGTGAAATGTGGCGTTACACTGTACTCACATCTTATACCAAACTGAGAATACAAGTGCGTGTCCTCACTTAAACTGTGAGGACTGTACTCACGCCAGTAAACCGAATCCAGTCTGGGGTTTGTAGCAGGTTTGTAGGTTTGTGCGCCACGCCGCGCGGCTTAAGTGAAGACCGACACGCGCCAGGCCGAGGTGGGATCTCGGTGCCGTGTGCTGTGGCTGCGGTACGTGTCGCAACTGAGGAGCCTGGTGGTTCAGCGGCTGCGGTGCGCGTCGCGCCGTTGTGCGGATATGGAGGGTGCGCCTGTGCGCTGCGCCTGTGCGCTGCGCCACGCCGCGCGGCTTAAGTGAAGACCGACACGCGCCGGGCCGAGGCGGGGCCGGGCGCACCGCACTTTTTTTATGAAGTTAATGTTGAGAATGTATCTTGAATGTATCTCGGTTTGCGCGGGCTCCGCGGCTGCTGTGCGCTCCGCGGCTGCGGTTCCGGTGCCGTGCGCTGCGGCGGCGGTACCTGTCGTAACTGGGGAGCCTGGTAGTTCCGCGGCCGCGGTGCGTGTCCTCACTTAAACTGTGAGGACTGTACTCAGGCCAGTAAACTAACCTGATCTTCATTCACTACTGCCACCAGGGCCACTGCCCCTCTTGGGTTGCTTCCAACTCATCCTGAAAAGGGAACAAACACATGTTCAGTGTTTTCAGTGTATTCAGACAAATCATTCAACTTAAAAAAGAAAACATGATGTCATCATCACTACTTGCGATGCAATAGTCAAATAGAAGCACTGTCAATAAAAAGGTAAACATGTTGCATGTATTATTTGTGAAATGTGGCGTTGTTTGTAGTTTAGTGTGTTTCCGCGTTTTCACGGCAGGGATGGCGTCTGCTGAGACGCTGGTTCCGCGGCTGCTGTGCGTTTGGCGCTGCGGCGGCGGTACGTGTCGTGTTTGCGCTGACTGTGTGCCCCGCCGCGCGGCTTAAGTGAGGACCGACACGCGCCGGGCCGAGGTGGGATCTCGGTGCCGTGTGCTGTGGCTGCGGTACGTGTGGCAACTGAGGAGCCTGGTGGTTCAGCGGCTGCGGTGCGCGTCGCGCCGTTGTGCGGATATGGAGGGTGCGCCTGTGCGCTGCGCCACGCCGCGCGGCTTAAGTGCAGACCGACACGCGCCGGGCCGAGGCGGGGCCGGGCGCACCGCACTTTTTTTATGAAGTTAATGTTGAGAATGTATCTTGAATGTATCTCGGTTTGCGCGGGCTCCGTGGCTGCTGTGCGCTCCGTGCGCTCCGCGGCTGCAGTTCCGGTGCCGTGCGCTGCAGCGGCGGTACCTGTCGTAACTGGGGAGCCTTGTGGTTCCGCGGCCGCGGTGCGTGTCCTCACTTAAACTGTGAGGACTGTACTGAGGCCAGTAAACTAACCTGATCTTCATTCACTACTGCCACCAGGGCCACTGCCCCTCTTGGGTTGCTTCCAACTCATCCTGAAAAGGGAACAAACACATGTTCAGTGTTTTCAGTGTATTCAGACAAATCATTCAACTTAAAAAAGAAAACATGATGTCATCATCACTACTTGCGATGCAATAGTCAAATAGAAGCACTGTCAATAAAAAGGTAAACATGTTGCATGTATTATTTGTGAAATGTGGCGTTGTTTGTAGTTTAGTGTGTTTCCGCGTTTTCACGGCAGGGATGGCGTCTGCTGAGACGCTGATTCCGCGGCTGCTGTGCGTTTGGCGCTGCGGTGGCGGTACGTGTCGTGTTTGCGCTGACTGTGTGCCCCGCCGCGCGGCTTAAGTGAGGACCGACACGCGCCGGGCCGAGGTGGGATCTCGGTGCCGTGTGCTGTGGCTGCGGTACGTGTGGCAACTGAGGAGCCTGGTGGTTCAGCGGCAGCGGTGCGCCGGAGTGTGGATATGGAGTGGCTCGGGAACAAACACATGTTCAGTGTTTTCAGTGTATTCAGACAAATCATTCAACTTAAAAAAGAAAACATGATGTCATCATCACTACTTGCGATGCAATAGTCAAATAGAAGCACTGTCAATAAAAAGGTAAACATGTTGCATGTATTATTTGTGAAATGTGGCGTTGTTTGTAGTTTAGTGTGTTTCCGCGTTTTCACGGCAGGGATGGCGTCTGCTGAGACGCTGGTTCCGCGGCTGCTGTGCGTTTGGCGCTGCGGCGGCGGTACGTGTCGTGTTTGCGCTGACTGTGTGCCCCGCCGCGCGGCTTAAGTGAGGACCGACACGCGCCGGGCCGAGGTGGGATCTCGGTGCCGTGTGCTGTGGCTGCGGTACGTGTGGCAACTGAGGAGCATGGTGGTTCAGCGGCTGCGGTGCGCGTCGCGCCGTTGTGCGGATATGGAGGGTGCGCCTGTGCGCTGCGCCACGCCGCGCGGCTTAAGTGAAGACCGACACGCGCCGGGCCGAGGCGGGGCCGGGCGCACCGCACTTTTTTTATGAAGTTAATGTTGAGAATGTATCTTGAATGTATCTCGGTTTGCGCGGGCTCCGTGGCTGCTGTGCGCTACGCGGCTGCAGTGCGCTCCGCGGCTGCGGTTCCGGTGCCGTGCGCTGCGGCGGCGGTACCTGTCGTAACTGGGGAGCCTGGTGGTTCCGCGGCCGCGGTGCGTGTCCTCACTTAAACTGTGAGGACTGTACTCATGAGTTTATTTGTCAATGTGTGCCGTGATTTCATAGCGCTGTCCACGGTGCTGAAATGAGCCTCGGTGTCGGCAGCGTCACAGGGTGACCTCATTTTATATTTCCAGATTGTGGCTATGTTTGCACTGAGTGTGTTTCTTTAATTTCAACAATGTAGCCATAATGGTCTCCAACAACGGTGAACAAAACAAACGCCACAGAAGCTGCAGTGCAAACTCCACCCACCTATAACTGCAGAGGAAAAACTACATGTCTACTATAAACTGCTTTCTATATTCCTTCCTGGTTGGATTTAAACACACATCTGCCAATTTATTAGGTACACATTTTCTGTTTATGAACACACTGATTGAAGGAGCCAATCACATGGCAGTAAGTCATTGCATTTAGGCAGGTAGACATGATCAGGACGCCCAAATCAAGTTCAAACAGACTATCAGCATTAGGAAGAAAGGTGATTCAAGGAGCTTTTAATGTGGCATGGTTACTGGTAGTATTTTTACAAACTGCTTGCACAACCACGGTGTGACAAACAGAAAATATCCAGTGATGCCATGTTGAGGTCAAAGATCAGCAGAAAGGCCATGCTAAGAAAGCAAAAGGAACTCAAATCAGCGCAACCAAAGTGTGCAGAACACCATCTGAAGGCACAACACATTGAACCTTGCCGAAAAATGACTGCCTCCGACGGGAACGCGCATCGGTTAAGAGGTAGTGAGCGTAGGTCTACTGGTAGATATAATACTGTATACAGGGTACACCCTATAAGTCGTTGTTTGAAGGAGCGATACTGACCAAATTCATTGTACATGCACCTGTTTTCCTCGACTGCTAATGCTGAAAAGATAGAGAATGTAAGCCCTAACAATCCAGAGTTACAGGGTGCAGTCACTTCTCGGCAGGCCCTGCCGAAATGTGACAGCACCCTGTAACTCTTTATTGCAAGAAGCAATATTGACCAAATTCACTGTACATGCACCTGGTTTCCTCTACTTTCCTCTCCTCTACTGATTCTTCCAATTAGCCACTCACAGTGTGACTCCTGGCTGCTGAGTTAGTTAGCACCAGTTAGTTACTAGAAACCCAAGCCTTTTTAGATGATTTATATTAATAAATACACCATTAAATAACGACTTAAGTGTCATTAATTATTTAAATTAATAAATAGCCTTTTCAATAATTACTTACATCACATTGGTTTTCTTAGGTTACAAAATACTGACCTGGGTTTTTTTCGTCATCACTTAGTAACAATAATAATAATAATAATAATAATAATAATAATAATATTCAGTGGAGCTCCACTTCAGGTTTTACTTGATACTCATTCCAAACTAAATGTTTATTTAAATATTAGTTTAAATGTCATATGATAAAAAAAAGTGTTAAAGTTTGAGTGTACACTTACAATTAAGTGTTAAGTGTGTTTGTTTCTGTTTGGTTGTGATGAGTTTCTGTTGTACTCACACCATCAAACCGAATCCAGTTCAGTCCGTCCATGAATACCAGTCCGGGTTTTGTAGCAGGTTTGCGTTGATGCTGCAAACAGAGAGTGAGACACAAACAGGTGACTGTGATCGTTTCATTAAAGACAAGAGATGAGAAGAAGACTGATGTCAGTGAATAAACAAGGAAACAAAGTAACGTCAAACTTACATCTGTGATCTGTCCCTCTGGTGCGGCTGTCAACACAGGAGTTTAAATATTGGCACAATGGTCAGCCAATCAGGTGTGAAAGCTTGAAATGTTTGGGGCGGGGCTTATTATTGAAAACATGTGCGCTGTGACTGAGGAGCCTGGTGGTTCAGTGGCTGCGGTGCGCGTTGAGCCGGAGTGTGGATATGGAGTGTGCGCCTGTGTGCCGCGCCACGCCGCGCGGCTTAAGTGAAGACCGACACGCGCCGGGCTGAGGTGGGATCCTGGCGGGGCCGGGCGCACCGCACTTCCTTGTATCTAAAGAAAAAAAGAAAAGAATGCATTTGAAATTGTATTGTAGCTTGAGCATGCACATGAGTTCATTTGTCAATGTGTGCCGTGATTTCATAGCGCTGTCCACGGTGATGAAATGAGCCTCGGTGTCGGCAGCGTCACGGGGCCACCTCATTTTATATTTCCAGATTGTGGCTATGTTTGCACTGAGTGTGTTTCTTTCATTTCAACAATGTAGCCATAATGGTCTCTGGTTTTATGAAGTTAATGTTGAGAATGTATCTTGTCTGCGGGGAATGAGTTACTTCAACTTTAACCATTTAGGAAACCAATTAAGTTTATTAACTCAAACAATTTAAGCATACAAAAGTATTTGATTTGAGTACAAGTAACTCAAGTATTTGTTGTTAAAGTAACTTGGGTAAAGTGCATTGTACTAATTCCATTCAGTTAATGAAAACTACTAAGTATGTGACACTTATGTGAAACGGATTTATCTGAACTGAAATGATCTTCTTTATACAAATGTTAATACTTAAGTTGAATTGACTCTTTTCTTTCTACTAAATCAAATTATTACATTCTACTTCTGACAACTTCAAATGGAGAGCGTAGATCAGTGTGTGAGCCATTACAACCTGATTGTGAGGACCAGAGACACATGGTGAGTTTCAAAGGGAACTCCTGCAGGAACCTGATCTTCATTCACTACTGCCACCAGGGCCACTGCCCCTCTTGGGTTGCTTCCAACTCATCCTGAAAAGGGAACAAACACATGTTCAGTGTTTTCAGTGTATTCAGACAAATCATTCAACTTAAAAAAGAAAACATGATGTCATCATCACTACTTGCGATGCAATAGTCAAATAGAAGCACTGTCAATAAAAAGGTAAACATGTTGCATGTATTAGTTGTGAAATGTGGCGTTACACTGTACTCACATCTTATACCAAACTGAGAATACAAGTGCGTGTCCTCACCTAAACTGTGAGGACTGTACTCACGCCAGTAAACCGAATCCAGTCTGGGGTTTGTAGCAGGTTTGTAGGTTTGTGCGCCACGCCGCGCGGCTTAAGTGAAGACCGACACGCGCCAGGCCGAGGTGGGATCTCGGCAGGGCTGGGCGCTGTGGCTGCGGTACGTGTCGCAACTGAGGAGCCTGGTGGTTCAGCGGCTGCAGTGCGCGTCGCGCCGGAGTGTGGATATGGAGGGTGTGCAGCGGCTTAAGTGAAGACCGACACGCGGCGGGCCGCACCGCACTTCCTTGTATCTTAAAAAAAAGAAAAGAATGCATTTGAAATTGTATTGTAGCTTGAGCATGCGCATGATTTTATTTGTCAATGTGTGCCGTGATTTCATAGTGCTGTCCACGGTGCTGAAATGAGCCTCGCTGTCATATTAAAACTCTTTTCCAGATGAGGCATTGCTACAACGATGACTTTGACAGTGTGTGGGTGTCACCATCCTCTTTCACTCACTTGAGCTTCACTAAAGAGTGCAGGTCGTCTCTCTTTTAGTTCGGCAAGGAGGAGCTGAATTCACAGTTTCTTCATGCCCGAGTGCTGCATATGTTGATGGAGACCTGTGACATAAAACACAAAGAGCTACTGATGGTGCTACGTCTGTTTTTCACTAGACTACTCATAGATATCAGTACATCAACTGACAGTTAATGTATTATTTATTTGAACTTACAATTGTACATTTATATTCAAATACATACACAAATATGAAAGAACTGTACACTATAGTGGCGGTGATTGACTGAACATCATATGTTGGGTGCACATTTAAACACAGGATCCAGGCAGCTTTCCAAGTTGCAATATTTTATTTCCAAGTAAACGGTAGTCGGTGATGAGGGGTAATGGTGGATGATTCTGTCTATATGAAAATGATAAAGGAAATATTACAATCTAGAAAGTATCAAATATACAATAAGAAATGAGGTTGTCTTAGACTAACATCAATAATACATCCACTCTTACTTTCCTCTCTTTAGCAAAGGATTAAACTCAGGAATCTAGTATAATGACACACAAGCAATAAGTAAGTCTTCATACAAGATGTAGTATCAACCAAATGAAACATTAAATGAGTGAACGTCCATAAAACTCACAGCCAGTGTCCCTTTGTTCTCGTGGATTGTTTGGAGGGAAAATAGGGGGGTCAAAGGGCGGAAGGGGCGGGTTATATAGGATTAGGGGTGTGGTCCAGGTAGGTGTGCCAGTGATGAGGCAGGTGAGGAGGAGACTTGGGATTTTAACAAATACATATACAATGGCCGTGCCACTTTAATATAAACCTAAAATTCGAAGGTAAAATCAATTATTAGTAATAATATACAAAGTGTTTACATTAAAAACAAAGTAACACGTCAACCACAAATCTATGGATCACACCAAGCATCTGAGAGACGTCTGAGCCAGCGGATCATTTCATCAGGACAGGCCGAGGTAACGCTGCTCTGCCCTGGGCACTGTGAGCACCGAGCGTCCGCAGAGGTCGGAGCTGATCACCTCCGACAACGTACCGCGCTGAAATCAGTTCCAGGTTGGATATTCAACAGACATTCGCTCCAGATCCAACGGCACCCTCCTCCTTCTCCACCCCGAGATAGGTGCACGATCACGGCTTGTACAAAGTCCGACCCATCGCTCTCAACAACCGTGGTCTCATTTAGGGACCATCAACGAATTACCGTTAAAAATGGATTAAAAAAAATTATGGGAGGTACTAAAATGGAATAAAAAGAGGTGTGTCCTGACTAGGCAGTCTAGTTCTATGTTGCTGCACTGTTTTGGAATCTTTAGGGTCACATGGCCTGGACGCGATTGAGATAAAATGCTAATATTTGCATTAAAGAAATGATTGAAAGTAAATCAAGTATTTAAATGGAATATAAAGAGGTGTGTCCTGACTAGGCAGTCTAGTACTATGTTTGTACACTCATTTGGAGTCTTTGGGTCACATTGCCTGGAAGCTATTGAGCTAAAATGCTAATATTTACATTATTAAAATTATAAAAAAAATAAATGAGGTAATTAAATATTAGTTTAATGTCATATGATCAAAATTAAAGTGTTAACGTTCGACTCTACACTTAGATTCAAGTGTTAAGTGTGTTTGCGGTTTGTTTCTGTCTGGTTGTGATGACTTTCTGTTGTACTCACGCCAGTAAACCGAATCCAGTCTGGGGTTTGTAGCAGGTTTGTACTGTAGCAGGTTTGCATTGGTGCTGCAAACAGAGAGTGAGACACAAACATGGGGCTGTGATGGTTTCATTAAAGACAAGAGATGAGAAGAAGACTGGAGTCAGTGAGAAAACAAGGAAACAAAGTAACGTCAAACTTACGTCTGTGATCTGTCAGCATCTCCTCTCCCTCTGGTGCGGCTGTCAACACAGGAGTTTAAATATTGGCACAATGGTCAGCCAATCAGGTGTGAAAGCTTGAAATGTTTGGGGCGGGGCTTATTATTGAAAACATGTGCGCTGTGACTGAGGAGCCTGGTGGTTCAGTGGCTGCGGTGCGCGTTGAGCCGTCGTGTGGATATGGAGTGTGCGCCTGTGTGCCACGCCGCGCGGCTTAAGTGAAGACCGACACGCGCCGGGCTGAGGTGGGATCCTGGCGGGGCCGGGCGCACCGCACTTCCTTGTATCTAAAAAAAAAGAGAAAAGAATGCATTTGAAATTGTATTGTAGCTTGAGCATGCACATGAGTTCATTTGTCAATGTGTGCCGTGATTTCATAGCGCTGTCCACGGTGATGAAATGAGCCTCGGTGTCGGCAGGGTCACGGGGCCACCTCATTTTATATTTCCAGATTGTGGCTATGTTTGCACTGAGTGTGTTTCTTTCATTTCAACAATGTAGCCATAATGGTCTCTGGTTTTATGAAGTTAATGTTGAGAATGTATCTTGTCTGCGGGGAATGAGTTACTTCAACTTTAACCATTTAGGAAACCAATTAAGTTTATTAACTCAAACAATTTAAGCATACAAAAGTATTTGATTTGAGTACAAGTAACTCAAGTATTTGTTGTTAAAGTAACTTGGGTAAAGTGCATTGTACTAATTCCATTCAGTTAAAGAAAACTACTAAGTATGTGACACTTATGTGAAACGGATTTATCTGAACTGAAATGATCTTCTTTATACAAATGTTAATACTTAAGTTGAATTGACTCTTTTCTTTCTACTAAATCAAATTATTACATTCTACTTCTGACAACTTCAAATGGAGAGCGTAGATCAGTGTGTGAGCCATTACAACCTGATTGTGAGGACCAGAGACACATGGTGAGTTTCAAAGGGAACTCCTGCAGGAACCTGATCTTCATTCACTACTGCCACCAGGGCCACTGCCCCTCTTGGGTTGCTTCCAACTCATCCTGAAAAGGGAACAAACACATGTTCAGTGTTTTCAGTGTATTCAGACAAATCATTCAACTTAAAAAAGAAAACATGATGTCATCATCACTACTTGCGATGCAATAGTCAAATAGAAGCACTGTCAATAAAAAGGTAAACATGTTGCATGTATTATTTGTGAAATGCGGCGTTGTTTGTAGTTTAGTGTGTTTCCGCGTTTTCACGGCAGGGATGGCGTCTGCTGAGACGCTGGTTCCGCGGCTGCTGTGCGTTTGGCGCTGCGGCGGCGGTACGTGTCGCGTTTGCGCTGACTGTGTGCCCCGCCGCGCGGCTTAAGTGAGGACCGACACGCGCCGGGCCGAGGTGGGATCTCGGTGCCGTGTGCTGTGGCTGCGGTACGTGTCGCAACTGAGGAGCCTGGTGGTTCAGCGGCTGCGGTGCGCGTCGCGCCGTTGTGCGGATATGGAGGGTGCGCCTGTGCGCTGCGCCACGCCGCGCGGCTTAAGTGAAGACCGACACGCGCCGGGCCGAGGCGGGGCCGGGCGCACCGCACTTTTTTTATGAAGTTAATGTTGAGAATGTATCTTGAATGTATCTCGGTTTGCGCGGGCTCCGCGGCTGCTGTGCGCTCCGCGGCTGCGGTTCCGGTGCCGTGCGCTGCGGCGGCGGTACCTGTCGTAACTGGGGAGCCTGGTGGTTCGGCGGCCGCGGTGCGTGTCCTCACTTAAACTGTGAGGACTGTACTCATGAGTTTATTTGTCAATGTGTGCCGTGATTTCATAGCGCTGTCCACGGTGCTGAAATGAGCCTCGGTGTCGGCAGCGTCACAGGGTGACCTCATTTTATATTTCCAGATTGTGGCTATGTTTGCACTGAGTGTGTTTCTTTAATTTCAACAATGTAGCCATAATGGTCTCCAACAACGGTGAACAAAACAAACGCCACAGAAGCTGCAGTGCAAACTCCACCCACCTATAGCTGCAGAGGAAAAACTACATGTCTACTATAAACTGCTTTCTATATTCCTTCCTGGTTGGATTTAAACACACATCTGCCAATTTATTAGGTACACATTTTCTGTTTATGAACACACTGATTGAAGGAGCCAATCACATGGCAGTAAGTCATTGCATTTAGGCAGGTAGACATGATCAGGACGCCCAAATCAAGTTCAAACAGACTATCAGCATTAGGAAGAAAGGTGATTCAAGGAGCTTTTAATGTGGCATGGTTACTGGTAGTATTTTTACAAACTGCTTGCACAACCACGGTGTGACAAACAGAAAATATCCAGTGATGCCATGTTGAGGTCAAAGATCAGCAGAAAGGCCATGCTAAGAAAGCAAAAGGAACTCAAATCAGCGCAACCAAAGTGTGCAGAACACCATCTGAAGGCACAACACATTGAACCTTGCCGAAAAATGACTGCCTCCGACGGGAACGCGCATCGGTTAAGAGGTAGTGAGCGTAGGTCTACTGGTAGATATAATACTGTATACAGGGTACACCCTATAAGTCGTTGTTTGAAGGAGCGATACTGACCAAATTCATTGTACATGCACCTGTTTTCCTCGACTGCTAATGCTGAAAAGATAGAGAATGTAAGCCCTAACAATCCAGAGTTACAGGGTGCAGTCACTTCTCGGCAGGCCCTGCCGAAATGTGACAGCACCCTGTAACTCTTTATTGCAAGAAGCAATATTGACCAAATTCACTGTACATGCACCTGGTTTCCTCTACTTTCCTCTCCTCTACTGATTCTTCCAATTAGCCACTCACAGTGTGACTCCTGGCTGCTGAGTTAGTTAGCACCAGTTAGTTACTAGAAACCCAAGCCTTTTTAGATGATTTATATTAATAAATACACCATTAAATAATGACTTCAGTGTCATTAATTATTTAAATTAATAAATAGCCTTTTCAATAATTACTTACATCACATTGGTTTTCTTAGGTTACAAAATACTAACCTGGGTTTTTTTCGTCATCACTTAGTAACAACAATAATAATAATAATAATAATAAGAATAATATTCAGTGGAGCTCCACTTCAGGTTTTACTTGATACTCATTCCAAACTAAATGTTTATTTAAATATTAGTTTAAATGTCATATGATAAAAAAAAAGTGTTAAAGTTTGAGTGTACACTTACAATTAAGTGTTAAGTGTGTTTGTTTCTGTTTGGTTGTGATGAGTTTCTGTTGTACTCACACCAGCAAACCAAATCCAGTTCAGTCCGTCCATGAATACCAGTCCGGGTTTTGTAGCAGGTTTGCGTTGATGCTGCAAACAGAGAGTGAGACACAAACAGGTGACTGTGATCGTTTCATTAAAGACAAGAGATGAGAAGAAGACTGATGTCAGTGAAGAAACAAGGAAACAAAGTAACGTCAAACTTACATCTGTGATCTGTCCCTCTGGTGCTGCTGTCAACACAGGAGTTTAAATATTGGCACAATGGTCAGCCAATCAGGTGTGAAAGCTTGAAATGTTAGGGGCGGGGCTTATTATTGAAAACATGTGCGCTGTGACTGAGGAGCCTGGTGGTTCAGTGGCTGCGGTGCGCGTTGAGCCGGAGTGTGGATATGGAGTGTGCGCCTGTGTGCCGCGCCACGCCGCGCGGCTTAAGTGAAGACCGACACGCGCCGGGCTGAGGTGGGATCCTGGCGGGGCCGGGCGCACCGCACTTCCTTGTATCTAAAGAAAAAAAGAAAAGAATGCATTTGAAATTGTATTGTAGCTTGAGCATGCACATGAGTTCATTTGTCAGTGTGTGCCGTGATTTCATAGCGCTGTCCACGGTAATGAAATGAGCCTCGGTGTCGGCAGCGTCACGGGGCCACCTCATTTTATATTTCCAGATTGTGGCTATGTTTGCACTGAGTGTGTTTCTTTCATTTCAACAATGTAGCCATAATGGTCTCTGGTTTTATGAAGTTAATGTTGAGAATGTATCTTGTCTGCGGGGAATGAGGAGTTACTTCAACTTTAACCATTTAGGAAACCAATTAAGTTTATTAACTCAAACAATTTAAGCATACAAAAGTATTTGATTTGAGTACAAGTAACTCAAGTATTTGTTGTTAAAGTAACTTGGGTAAAGTGCATTGTACTAATTCCATTCAGTTAATGAAAACTACTAAGTATGTGACACTTATGTGAAACGGATTTATTTGAACTGAAATGATCTTCTTTATACAAATGTTAATACTTAAGTTGAATTGACTCTTTTCTTTCTACTAAATCAAATTATTACATTCTACTTCTGACAACTTCAAATGGAGAGCGTAGATCAGTGTGTGAGCCATTACAACCTGATTGTGAGGACCAGAGACACATGGTGAGTTTCAAAGGGAACTCCTGCAGGAACCTGATCTTCATTCACTACTGCCACCAGGGCCACTGCCCCTCTTGGGTTGCTTCCAACTCATCCTGAAAAGGGAACAAACACATGTTCAGTGTTTTCAGTGTATTCAGACAAATCATTCAACTTAAAAAAGAAAACATGATGTCATCATCACTACTTGCGATGCAATAGTCAAATAGAAGCACTGTCAATAAAAAGGTAAACATGTTGCATGTATTAGTTGTGAAATGTGGCGTTACACTGTACTCACATCTTATACCAAACTGAGAATACAAGTGCGTGTCCTCACTTAAACTGTGAGGACTGTACTCACGCCAGTAAACCGAATCCAGTCTGGGGTTTGTAGCAGGTTTGTAGGTTTGTGCGCCACGCCGCGCGGCTTAAGTGAAGACCGACACGCGCCAGGCCGAGGTGGGATCTCGGCAGGGCTGAGCGCTGTGGCTGCGGTACGTGTCGCAACTGAGGAGCCTGGTGGTTCAGCGGCTGCAGTGCGCGTCGCGCCGGAGTGTGGATATGGAGGGTGCGCCGCGGCTTAAGTGAAGACCGACACGCCCCGGGCCGCACCGCACTTCCTTGTATCTTAAAAAAAAGAAAAGAATGCATTTGAAATTGTATTGTAGCTTGAGCATGCGCATGATTTTATTTGTCAATGTGTGCCGTGATTTCATAGCGCTGTCCACGGTGCTGAAATGAGCCTCGCTGTCATATTAAAACTCTTTTCCAGATGAGGCATTGCTACAACGATGACTTTGACAGTGTGTGGGTGTCACCATCCTCTTTCACTCACTTGAGCTTCACTAAAGAGTGCAGGTCGTCTCTCTTTTAGTTCGGCAAGGAGGAGCTGAATTCACAGTTTCTTCATGCCCGAGTGCTGCATATGTTGATGGAGACCTGTGACATAAAACACAAAGAGCTACTGATGGTGCTACGTCTGTTTTTCACTAGACTACTCATAGATATCAGTACATCAACTGACAGTTAATGTATTATTTATTTGAACTTACAATTGTACATTTATATTCAAATTCATACACAAATATGAAAGAACTGTACACTATAGTGGCGGTGATTGACTGAACATCATATGTTGGGTGCACATTTAAACACAGGATCCAGGCAGCTTTCCAAGTTGCAATATTTTATTTCCAAGTAAACGGTAGTCGGTGATGAGGGGTAATGGTGGATGATTCTGTCTACATGAAAATGATAAAGGAAATATTACAATCTAGAAAGTATCAAATATACAATAAGAAATGAGGTTGTCTTAGACTAACATCAATAATACATCCACTCTTACTTTCCTCTCTTTAGCAAAGGATTAAACTCAGGAATCTAGTATAATGACACACAAGCAATAAGTAAGTCTTCATACAAGATGTAGTATCAACCAAATGAAACATTAAATGAGTGAACGTCCATAAAACTCACAGCCAGTGTCCCTTTGTTCTCGTGGATTGTTTGGAGGGAAAATAGGGGGGTCAAAGGGCGGAAGGGGCGGGTTATATAGGATTAGGGGTGTGGTCCAGGTAGGTGTGCCAGTGATGAGGCAGGTGAGGAGGAGACTTGGGATTTTAACAAATACATATACAATGGCCGTGCCACTTTAATATAAACCTAAAATTCGAAGGTAAAATCAATTATTAGTAATAATATACAAAGTGTTTACATTAAAAACAAAGTAACACGTCAACCACAAATCTATGGATCACACCAAGCATCTGTGAGACGTCTGAGCCAGCGGATCATTTCATCAGGACAGGCCGAGGTAACGCTGCTCTGCCCTGGGCACTGTGAGCACCGAGCGTCCGCAGAGGCGGAGCTGATCACCTCCGACAACGTACCGCGCTGAAATCAGTTCCAGGTTGGATATTCAACAGACATTCGCTCCAGATCCAACGGCACCCTCCTCCTTCTCCACCCCGAGATAGGTGCACGATCACGGCTTGTACAAAGTCCGACCCATCGCTCTCAACAACCGTGGTCTCATTTAGGGACCATCAACGAATTACCGTTAAAAATGGATTAAAAAAAATTATGGGAGGTACTAAAATGGAATAAAAAGAGGTGTGTCCTGACTAGGCAGTCTAGTTCTATGTTGCTGCACTGTTTTGGAATCTTTAGGGTCACATGGCCTGGACGCGATTGAGATAAAATGCTAATATTTGCATTAAAGAAATGATTGAAAGTAAATCAAGTATTTAAATGGAATATAAAGAGGTGTGTCCTGACTAGGCAGTCTAGTACTATGTTTGTACACTCATTTGGAGTCGTTGGGTCACATTGCCTGGAAGCTATTGAGCTAAAATGCTAATATTTACATTATTAAAATTATAAAAAAAATAAATGAGGTAATTAAATATTAGTTTAATGTCATATGATCAAAATTAAAGTGTTAACGTTCGACTCTACACTTAGATTCAAGTGTTAAGTGTGTTTGCGGTTTGTTTCTGTCTGGTTGTGATGACTTTCTGTTGTACTCACGCCAGTAAACCGAATCCAGTCTGGGGTTTGTAGCAGGTTTGTACTGTAGCAGGTTTGCATTGGTGCTGCAAACAGAGAGTGAGACACAAACATGGGACTGTGATGGTTTCATTAAAGACAAGAGATGAGAAGAAGACTGGAGTCAGTGAGAAAACAAGGAAACAAAGTAACGTCAAACTTACGTCTGTGATCTGTCAGCATCTCCTCTCCCTCTGGTGCGGCTGTCAACACAGGAGTTTAAATATTGGCACAATGGTCAGTCAATCAGGTGTGAAAGCTTGAAATGTTTGGGGCGGGGCTTATTATTGAAAACATGTGCGCTGTGACTGAGGAGCCTGGTGGTTCAGTGGCTGCGGTGCGCGTTGAGCCGGAGTGTGGATATGGAGTGTGCGCCTGTGTGCCGCGCCACGCCGCGCTGCTTAAGTGAAGACCGACACGCGCCGGGCTGAGGTGGGATCCTGGCGGGGCCGGGCGCACCGCACTTCCTTGTATTTAAAGAAAAAAAGAAAAGAATGCATTTGAAATTGTATTGTAGCTTGAGCATGCACATGAGTTCATTTGTCAATGTGTGCCGTGATTTCATAGCGCTGTCCACGGTGATGAAATGAGCCTCGGTGTCGGCAGGGTCACGGGGCCACCTCATTTTATATTTCCAGATTGTGGCTATGTTTGCAATGAGTGTGTTTCTTTCATTTCAACAATGTAGCCATAATGGTCTCTGGTTTTATGAAGTTAATGTTGAGAATGTATCTTGTCTGCGGGGAATGAGTTACTTCAACTTTAACCATTTAGGAAACTTTAACCATTTAGGAAACCAATTAAGTTTATTAACTCAAACAATTTAAGCATACAAAAGTATTTGATTTGAGTACAAGTAACTCAAGTATTTGTTGTTCAAGTAACTTGGGTAAAGTGCATTGTACTAATTCCATTCAGTTAATGAAAACTACTAAGTATGTGACACTTATGTGAAACGGATTTATCTGAACTGAAATGATCTTCTTTATACAAATGTTAATACTTAAGTTGAATTGACTCTTTTCTTTCTACTAAATCAAATTATTACATTCTACTTCTGACAACTTCAAATGGAGAGCGTAGATCAGTGTGTGAGCCATTACAACCTGATTGTGAGGACCAGAGACACATGGTGAGTTTCAAAGGGAACTCCTGCAGGAACCTGATCTTCATTCACTACTGCCACCAGGGCCACTGCCCCTCTTGGGTTGCTTCCAACTCATCCTGAAAAGGGAACAAACACATGTTCAGTGTTTTCAGTGTATTCAGACAAATCATTCAACTTAAAAAAGAAAACATGATGTCATCATCACTACTTGCGATGCAATAGTCAAATAAAAGCACTGTCAATAAAAAGGTAAACATGTTGCATGTATTATTTGTGAAATGTGGCGTTGTTTGTAGTTTAGTGTGTTTCCGCGTTTTCATGGCAGGGATGGCGTCTGCTGAGACGCTGGTTCCGCGGCTGCTGTGCGTTTGGCGCTGCGGCGGCGGTACTGTCGTGTTTGCGCTGACTGTGTGCCCCGCCGCGCGGCTAAAGTGAGGACCGACACGCGCCGGGCCGAGGTGGGATCTCGGTGCCGTGTGCTGTGGCTGCGGTACGTGTCGCAACTGAGGAGCCTGGTGGTTCAGCGGCTGCGGTGCGCGTCGCGCCGTTGTGCGGATATGGAGGGTGCGCCTGTGCGCTGCGCCACGCCGCGCAGCTTAAGTGAAGACCGACACGCGCCGGGCCGAGGCGGGGCCGGGCGCACCGCAATTTTTTTATGAAGTTAATGTTGAGAATGTATCTTGAATGTACGCGGTTCCGGTGCCGTGCGCTGCGGCGGCGGTACCTGTCGTAACTGGGGAGCCTGGTGGTTCCGCGGCCGCGGTGCGTGTCCTCACTTAAACTGTGAGGACTGTACTCAGGCCAGTAAACTAACCTGATCTTCATTCACTACTGCCACCAGGGCCACTGCCCCTCTTGGGTTGCTTCCAACTCATCCTGAAAAGGGAACAAACACATGTGCAGTGTTTTCAGTGTATTCAGACAAATCATTCAACTTAAAAAAGAAAACATGATGTCATCATCACTACTTGCGATGCAATAGTCAAATAGAAGCACTGTCAATAAAAAGGTAAACATGTTGCATGTATTATTTGTGAAATGTGGCGTTGTTTGTAGTTTAGTGTGTTTCCGCGTTTTCACGGCAGGGATGGCGTCTGCTGAGCCGCTGGTTCCGCGGCTGCTGTGCGTTTGGCGCTGCGGCGGCGGTGCGTGTCCTCACTTAAACTGTGAGGACTGTACTCATGAGTTTATTTGTCAATGTGTGCCGTGATTTCATAGCGCTGTCCACGGTGCTGAAATGAGCCTCGGTGTCGGCAGCGTCACAGGGTGACCTCATTTTATATTTCCAGATTGTGGCTATGTTTGCACTGAGTGTGTTTCTTTAATTTCAACAATGTAGCCATAATGGTCTCCAACAACGGTGAACAAAACAAACGCCACAGAAGCTGCAGTGCAAACTCCACCCACCTATAGCTGCAGAGGAAAAACTACATGTCTACTATAAACTGCTTTCTATATTCCTTCCTGGTTGGATTTAAACACACATCTGCCAATTTATTAGGTACACATTTTCTGTTTATGAACACACTGATTGAAGGAGCCAATCACATGGCAGTAAGTCATTGCATTTAGGCAGGTAGACATGATCAGGACGCCCAAATCAAGTTCAAACAGACTATCAGCATTAGGAAGAAAGGTGATTCAAGGAGCTTTTAATGTGGCATGGTTACTGGTAGTATTTTTACAAACTGCTTGCACAACCACGGTGTGACAAACAGAAAATATCCAGTGATGCCATGTTGAGGTCAAAGATCAGCAGAAAGGCCATGCTAAGAAAGCAAAAGGAACTCAAATCAGCGCAACCAAAGTGTGCAGAACACCATCTGAAGGCACAACACATTGAACCTTGCCGAAAAATGACTGCCTCCGACGGGAACGCGCATCGGTTCAGAGGTAGTGAGCGTAGGTCTACTGGTAGATATAATACTGTATACAGGGTACACCCTATAAGTCGTTGTTTGAAGGAGCGATACTGACCACATTCATTGTACATGCACCTGTTTTCCTCGACTGCTAATGCTGAAAAGATAGAGAATGTAAGCCCTAACAATCCAGAGTTACAGGGTGCAGTCACTTCTCGGCAGGCCCTGCCGAAATGTGACAGCACCCTGTAACTCTTTATTGCAAGAAGCAATATTGACCAAATTCACTGTACATGCACCTGGTTTCCTCTACTTTCCTCTCCTCTACTGATTCTTCCAATTAGCCACTCACAGTGTGACTCCTGGCTGCTGAGTTAGTTAGCACCAGTTAGTTACTAGAAACCCAAGCCTTTTTAGATGATTTATATTAATAAATACACCATTAAATAATGACTTCAGTGTCATTAATTATTTAAATTAATAAATAGCCTTTTCAATAATTACTTACATCACATTGGTTTTCTTAGGTTACAAAATACTGACCTGGGTTTTTTTCGTCATCACTTAGTAACAACAATAATAATAAGAATAATATTCAGTGGAGCTCCACTTCAGGTTTTACTTGATACTCATTCCAAACTAAATGTTTATTTAAATATTAGTTTAAATGTCATATGATAAAAAAAAAGTGTTAAAGTTTGAGTGTACACTTACAATTAAGTGTTAAGTGTGTTTGTTTCTGTTTGGTTGTGATGACTTTCTGTTGTACTCACACCAGGAAACCGAATCCAGTTCAGTCCGTCCATGAATACCAGTCCGGGTTTTGTAGCAGGTTTGCGTTGATGCTGCAAACAGAGAGTGAGACACAAACAGGTGACTGTGATCGTTTCATTAAAGACAAGAGATGAGAAGAAGACTGATGTCAGTGAAGAAACAAGGAAACAAAGTAACGTCAAACTTACATCTGTGATCTGTCCCTCTGGTGCGGCTGTCAACACAGGAGTTTAAATATTGGCACAATGGTCAGCCAATCAGGTGTGAAAGCTTGAAATGTTTGGGGCGGGGCTTATTATTGAAAACATGTGCGCTGTGACTGAGGAGCCTGGTGGTTCAGTGGCTGCGGTGCGCGTTGAGCCGGAGTGTGGATATGGAGTGTGCGCCTGTGTGCCGCGCCACGCCGCGCGGCTTAAGTGAAGACCGACACGCCCCGGGCTGAGGTGGGATCCTGGCGGGGCCGGGCGCACCGCACTTCCTTGTATCTAAAGAAAAAAAGAAAAGAATGCATTTGAAATTGTATTGTAGCTTGAGTATGCACATGAGTTCATTTGTCAATGTGTGCCGTGATTTCATAGCGCTGTCCACGGTGATGAAATGAGCCTCGGTGTCGGCAGCGTCACGGGGCCACCTCATTTTATATTTCCAGATTGTGGCTATGTTTGCACTGAGTGTGTTTCTTTCATTTCAACAATGTAGCCATAATGGTCTCTGGTTTTATGAAGTTAATGTTGAGAATGTATCTTGTCTGCGGGGAATGAGTTACTTCAACTTTAACCATTTAGGAAACCAATTAAGTTTATTAACTCAAACAATTTAAGCATACAAAAGTATTTGATTTGAGTACAAGTAACTCAAGTATTTGTTGTTAAAGTAACTTGGGTAAAGTGCATTGTACTAATTCCATTCAGTTAATGAAAACTACTAAGTATGTGACACTTATGTGAAACGGATTTATCTGAACTGAAATGATCTTCTTTATACAAATGTTAATACTTAAGGCGAATTGACTCTTTTCTTTCTACTAAATCAAATTATTACATTCTACTTCTGACAACTTCAAATGGAGAGCGTAGATCAGTGTGTGAGCCATTACAACCTGATTGTGAGGACCAGAGACACATGGTGAGTTTCAAAGGGAACTCCTGCAGGAACCTGATCTTCATTCACTACTGCCACCAGGGCCACTGCCCCTCTTGGGTTGCTTCCAACTCATCCTGAAAAGGGAACAAACACATGTTCAGTGTTTTCAGTGTATTCAGACAAATCATTCAACTTAAAAAAGAAAACATGATGTCATCATCACTACTTGCGATGCAATAGTCAAATAGAAGCACTGTCAATAAAAAGGTAAACATGTTGCATGTATTAGTTGTGAAATGTGGCGTTACACTGTACTCACATCTTATACCAAACTGAGAATACAAGTGCGTGTCCTCACTTAAACTGTGAGGACTGTACTCACGCCAGTAAACCGAATCCAGTCTGGGGTTTGTAGCAGGTTTGTAGGTTTGTGCGCCACGCCGCGCGGCTTAAGTGAAGACCGACACGCGCCAGGCCGAGGTGGGATCTCGGCAGGGCTGGGCGCTGTGGCTGCGGTACGTGTCGCAACTGAGGAGCCTGGTGGTTCAGCGGCTGCAGTGCGCGTCGCGCCGGAGTGTGGATATGGAGGGTGCGCCGCGGCTTAAGTGAAGACCGACACGCGCCGGGCCGCACCGCACTTCCTTGTATCTTAAAAAAAAGAAAAGAATGCATTTGAAATTGTATTGTAGCTTGAGCATGCGCATGATTTTATTTGTCAATGTGTGCCGTGATTTCATAGCGCTGTCCACGGTGCTGAAATGAGCCTCGCTGTCATATTAAAACTCTTTTCCAGATGAGGCATTGCTACAACGATGACTTTGACAGTGTGTGGGTGTCACCATCCTCTTTCACTCACTTGAGCTTCACTAAAGAGTGCAGGTCGTCTCTCTTTTAGTTCGGCAAGGAGGAGCTGAATTCACAGTTTCTTCATGCCCGAGTGCTGCATATGTTGATGGAGACCTGTGACATAAAACACAAAGAGCTACTGATGGTGCTACGTCTGTTTTTCACTAGACTACTCATAGATATCAGTACATCAACTGACAGTTAATGTATTATTTATTTGAACTTACAATTGTACATTTATATTCAAATACATACACAAATATGAAAGAACTGTACACTATAGTGGCGGTGATTGACTGAACATCATATGTTGGGTGCACATTTAAACACAGGATCCAGGCAGCTTTCCAAGTTGCAATATTTTATTTCCAAGTAAACGGTAGTCGGTGATGAGGGGTAATGGTGGATGATTCTGTCTATATGAAAATGATAAAGGAAATATTACAATCTAGAAAGTATCAAATATACAATAAGAAATGAGGTTGTTTTAGACTAACATCAATAATACATCCACTCTTACTTTCCTCTCTTTAGCAAAGGATTAAACTCAGGAATCTAGTATAATGACACACAAGCAATAAGTAAGTCTTCATACAAGATGTAGTATCAACCAAATGAATCATTAAATGAGTGAACGTCCATAAAACTCACAGCCAGTGTCCCTTTGTTCTCGTGGATTGTTTGGAGGGAAAATAGGGGGGTCAAAGGGCGGAAGGGGCAGGTTATATAGGATTAGGGGTGTGGTCCAGGTAGGTGTGCCAGTGATGAGGCAGGTGAGGAGGAGACTTGGGATTTTAACAAATACATATACAATGGCCGTGCCACTTTAATATAAACCTAAAATTCGAAGGTAAAATCAATTATTAGTAATAATATACAAAGTGTTTACATTAAAAACAAAGTAACACGTCAACCACAAATCTATGGATCACACCAAGCATCTGTGAGACGTCTGAGCCAGCGGATCATTTCATCAGGACAGGCCGAGGTAGCGCTGCTCTGCCCTGGGCACTGTGAGCACCGAGCGTCCGCAGAGGCGGAGCTGATCACCTCCGACAACGTACCGCGCTGAAATCAGTTCCAGGTTGGATATTCAACAGACATTCGCTCCAGATCCAACGGCACCCTCCTCCTTCTCCACCCCGAGATAGGTGCACGATCACGGCTTGTACAAAGTCCGACCCATCGCTCTCAACAACCGTGGTCTCATTTAGGGACCATCAACGAATTACCGTTAAAAATGGATTAAAAAAAATTATGGGAGGTACTAAAACGGAATAAAAAGAGGTGTGTCCTGACTAGGCAGTCTAGTTCTATGTTGCTGCACTGTTTTGGAATCTTTAGGGTCACATGGCCTGGACGCGATTGAGATAAAATGCTAATATTTGCATTAAAGAAATGATTGAAAGTAAATCAAGTATTTAAATGGAATATAAAGAGGTGTGTCCTGACTAGGCAGTCTAGTACTATGTTTGTACACTCATTTGGAGTCGTTGGGTCACATTGCCTGGAAGCTATTGAGCTAAAATGCTAATATTTACATTATTAAAATTATAAAAAAAATAAATGAGGTAATTAAATATTAGTTTAATGTCATATGATCAAAATTAAAGTGTTAACGTTCGACTCTACACTTAGATTCAAGTGTTAAGTGTGTTTGCGGTTTGTTTCTGTCTGGTTGTGATGACTTTCTGTTGTACTCACGCCAGTAAACCGAATCCAGTCTGGGGTTTGTAGCAGGTTTGTACTGTAGCAGGTTTGCATTGGTGCTGCAAACAGAGAGTGAGACACAAACATGGGACTGTGATGGTTTCATTAAAGACAAGAGATGAGAAGAAGACTGGAGTCAGTGAGAAAACAAGGAAACAAAGTAACGTCAAACTTACGTCTGTGATCTGTCAGCATCTCCTCTCCCTCTGGTGCGGCTGTCAACACAGGAGTTTAAATATTGGCACAATGGTCAGTCAATCAGGTGTGAAAGCTTGAAATGTTTGGGGCGGGGCTTATTATTGAAAACATGTGCGCTGTGACTGAGGAGCCTGGTGGTTCAGTGGCTGCGGTGCGCGTTGAGCCGGAGTGTGGATATGGAGTGTGCGCCTGTGTGCCACGCCGCGCGGCTTAAGTGAAGACCGACGCGCGCCGGGCTGAGGTGGGATCCTGGCGGGGCCGGGCGCACCGCACTTCCTTGTATCTAAAAAAAAAGAGAAAAGAATGCATTTGAAATTGTATTGTAGCTTGAGCATGCACATGAGTTCATTTGTCAATGTGTGCAGTGATTTCATAGCGCTGTCCACGGTGATGAAATGAGCCTCGGTGTCGGCAGGGTCACGGGGCCACCTCATTTTATATTTCCAGATTGTGGCTATGTTTGCACTGAGTGTGTTTCTTTCATTTCAACAATGTAGCCATAATGGTCTCTGGTTTTATGAAGTTAATGTTGAGAATGTATCTTGTCTGCGGGGAATGAGTTACTTCAACTTTAACCATTTAGGAAACCAATTAAGTTTATTAACTCAAACAATTTAAGCATACAAAAGTATTTGATTTGAGTACAAGTAACTCAAGTATTTGTTGTTAAAGTAACTTGGGTAAAGTGCATTGTACTAATTCCATTCAGTTAATGAAAACTACTAAGTATGTGACACTTATGTGAAACGGATTTATCTGAACTGAAATGATCTTCTTTATACAAATGTTAATACTTAAGTTGAATTGACTCTTTTCTTTCTACTAAATCAAATTATTACATTCTACTTCTGACAACTTCAAATGGAGAGCGTAGATCAGTGTGTGAGCCATTACAACCTGATTGTGAGGACCAGAGACACATGGTGAGTTTCAAAGGGAACTCCTGCAGGAACCTGATCTTCATTCACTACTGCCACCAGGGCCACTGCCCCTCTTGGGTTGCTTCCAACTCATCCTGAAAAGGGAACAAACACATGTTCAGTGTTTTCAGTGTATTCAGACAAATCATTCAACTTAAAAAAGAAAACATGATGTCATCATCACTACTTGCGATGCAATAGTCAAATAGAAGCACTGTCAATAAAAAGGTAAACATGTTGCATGTATTAGTTGTGAAATGTGGCGTTACACTGTACTCACATCTTATACCAAACTGAGAATACAAGTGCGTGTCCTCACTTAAACTGTGAGGACTGTACTCACGCCAGTAAACCGAATCCAGTCTGGGGTTTGTAGCAGGTTTGTAGGTTTGTGCGCCACGCCGCGCGGCTTAAGTGAAGACCGACACGCGCCAGGCCGAGGTGGGATCTCGGCAGGGCTGGGCGCTGTGGCTGCGGTACGTGTCGCAACTGAGGAGCCTGGTGGTTCAGCGGCTGCAGTGCGCGTCGCGCCGGAGTGTGGATATGGAGGGTGCGCCGCGGCTTAAGTGAAGACCGACACGCGCCGGGCCGCACCGCACTTCCTTGTATCTTAAAAAAAAGAAAAGAATGCATTTGAAATTGTATTGTAGCTTGAGCATGCGCATGATTTTATTTGTCAATGTGTGCCGTGATTTCATAGCGCTGTCCACGGTGCTGAAATGAGCCTCGCTGTCATATTAAAACTCTTTTCCAGATGAGGCATTGCTACAACGATGACTTTGACAGTGTGTGGGTGTCACCATCCTCTTTCACTCACTTGAGCTTCACTAAAGAGTGCAGGTCGTCTCTCTTTTAGTCCGGCAAGGAGGAGCTGAATTCACAGTTTCTTCATGCCCGAGTGCTGCATATGTTGATGGAGACCTGTGACATAAAACACAAAGAGCTACTGATGGTGCTACGTCTGTTTTTCACTAGACTACTCATAGATATCAGTACATCAACTGACAGTTAATGTATTATTTATTTGAACTTACAATTGTACATTTATATTCAAATACATACACAAATATGAAAGAACTGTACACTATAGTGGCGGTGATTGACTGAACATCATATGTTGGGTGCACATTTAAACACAGGATCCAGGCAGCTTTCCAAGTTGCAAAATTTTATTTCCAAGTAAACGGTAGTCGGTGATGAGGGGTAATGGTGGATGATTCTGTCTATATGAAAATGATAAAGGAAATATTACAATCTAGAAAGTATCAAATATACAATAAGAAATGAGGTTGTCTTAGACTAACATCAATAATACATCCACTCTTACTTTCCTCTCTTTAGCAAAGGATTAAACTCAGGAATCTAGTATAATGACACACAAGCAATAAGTAAGTCTTCATACAAGATGTAGTATCAACCAAATGAAACATTAAATGAGTGAACGTCCATAAAACTCACAGCCAGTGTCACTTTGTTCTCGTGGATTGTTTGGAGGGAAAATAGGGGGGTCAAAGGGCGGAAGGGGCGGGTTATATAGGATTAGGGGTGTGGTCCAGGTAGGTGTGCCAGTGATGAGGCAGGTGAGGAGGAGACTTGGGATTTTAACAAATACATATACAATGGCCGTGCCACTTTAATATAAACCTAAAATTCGAAGGTAAAATCAATTATTAGTAATAATATACAAAGTGTTTACATTAAAAACAAAGTAACACGTCAACCACAAATCTATGGATCACACCAAGCATCTGAGAGACGTCTGAGCCAGCGGATCATTTCATCAGGACAGGCCGAGGTAACGCTGCTCTGCCCTGGGCACTGTGAGCACCGAGCGTCCGCAGAGGTCGGAGCTGATCACCTCCGACAACGTACCGCGCTGAAATCAGTTCCAGGTTGGATATTCAACAGACATTCGCTCCAGATCCAACGGCACCCTCCTCCTTCTCCACCCCGAGATAGGTGCACGATCACGGCTTGTACAAAGTCCGACCCATCGCTCTCAACAACCGTGGTCTCATTTAGGGACCATCAACGAATTACCGTTAAAAATGGATTAAAAAAAATTATGGGAGGTACTAAAATGGAATAAAAAGAGGTGTGTCCTGACTAGGCAGTCTAGTTCTATGTTGCTGCACTGTTTTGGAATCTTTAGGGTCACATGGCCTCGACGCGATTGAGATAAAATGCTAATATTTGCATTAAAGAAATGATTGAAAGTAAATCAAGTATTTAAATGGAATATAAAGAGGTGTGTCCTGACTAGGCAGTCTAGTACTATGTTTGTACACTCATTTGGAGTCTTTGGGTCACATTGCCTGGAAGCTATTGAGCTAAAATGCTAATATTTACATTATTAAAATTATAAAAAAAATAAATGAGGTAATTAAATATTAGTTTAATGTCATATGATCAAAATTAAAGTGTTAACGTTCGACTCTACACTTAGATTCAAGTGTTAAGTGTGTTTGCGGTTTGTTTCTGTCTGGTTGTGATGACTTTCTGTTGTACTCACGCCAGTAAACCGAATCCAGTCTGGGGTTTGTAGCAGGTTTGTACTGTAGCAGGTTTGCATTGGTGCTGCAAACAGAGAGTGAGACACAAACATGGGGCTGTGATGGTTTCATTAAAGACAAGAGATGAGAAGAAGACTGGAGTCAGTGAGAAAACAAGGAAACAAAGTAACGTCAAACTTACGTCTGTGATCTGTCAGCATCTCCTCTCCCTCTGGTGCGGCTGTCAACACAGGAGTTTAAATATTGGCACAATGGTCAGCCAATCAGGTGTGAAAGCTTGAAATGTTTGGGGCGGGGCTTATTATTGAAAACATGTGCGCTGTGACTGAGGAGCCTGGTGGTTCAGTGGCTGCGGTGCGCGTTGAGCCGGAGTGTGGATATGGAGTGTGCGCCTGTGTGCCACGCCGCGCGGCTTAAGTGAAGACCGACGCGCGCCGGGCTGAGGTGGGATCCTGGCGGGGCCGGGTGCACCGCACTTCCTTGTATCTAAAAAAAAAGAGAAAAGAATGCATTTGAAATTGTATTGTAGCTTGAGCATGCACATGAGTTCATTTGTCAATGTGTGCCGTGATTTCATAGCGCTGTCCACGGTGATGAAATGAGCCTCGGTGTCGGCAGGGTCACGGGGCCACCTCATTTTATATTTCCAGATTGTGGCTATGTTTGCACTGAGTGTGTTTCTTTCATTTCAACAATGTAGCCATAATGGTCTCTGGTTTTATGAAGTTAATGTTGAGAATGTGTCTTGTCTGCGGGGAATGAGTTACTTCAACTTTAACCATTTAGGAAACCAATTAAGTTTATTAACTCAAACAATTTAAGCATACAAAAGTATTTGATTTGAGTACAAGTAACTCAAGTATTTGTTGTTAAAGTAACTTGGGTAAAGTGCATTGTACTAATTCCATTCAGTTAATGAAAACTACTAAGTATGTGACACTTATGTGAAACGGATTTATCTGAACTGAAATGATCTTCTTTATACAAATGTTAATACTTAAGTTGAATTGACTCTTTTCTTTCTACTAAATCAAATTATTACATTCTACTTCTGACAACTTCAAATGGAGAGCGTAGATCAGTGTGTGAGCCATTACAACCTGATTGTGAGGACCAGAGACACATGGTGAGTTTCAAAGGGAACTCCTGCAGGAACCTGATCTTCATTCACTACTGCCACCAGGGCCACTGCCCCTCTTGGGTTGCTTCCAACTCATCCTGAAAAGGGAACAAACACATGTTCAGTGTTTTCAGTGTATTCAGACAAATCATTCAACTTAAAAAAGAAAACATGATGTCATCATCACTACTTGCGATGCAATAGTCAAATAGAAGCACTGTCAATAAAAAGGTAAACATGTTGCATGTATTATTTGTGAAATGTGGCGTTGTTTGTAGTTTAGTGTGTTTCCGCGTTTTCACGGCAGGGATGGCGTCTGCTGAGACGCTGATTCCGCGGCTGCTGTGCGTTTGGCGCTGCGGTGGCGGTACGTGTCGTGTTTGCGCTGACTGTGTGCCCCGCCGCGCGGCTTAAGTGAGGACCGACACGCGCCGGGCCGAGGTGGGATCTCGGTGCCGTGTGCTGTGGCTGCGGTACGTGTCGCAACTGAGGAGCCTGGTGGTTCAGCGGCAGCGGTGCGCCGGAGTGTGGATATGGAGTGGCTCGGGAACAAACACATTTTCAGTGTTTTCAGTGTATTCAGACAAATCATTCAACTTAAAAAAGAAAACATGATGTCATCATCACTACTTGCGATGCAATAGTCAAATAGAAGCACTGTCAATAAAAAGGTAAACATGTTGCATGTATTATTTGTGAAATGTGGCGTTGTTTGTAGTTTAGTGTGTTTCCGCGTTTTCACGGCAGGGATGGCGTCTGCTGAGACGCTGGTTCCGCGGCTGCTGTGCGTTTGGCGCTGCGGCGGCGGTACGTGTCGTGTTTGCGCTGACTGTGTGCCCCGCCGCGCGGCTTAAGTGAGGACCGACACGCGCCGGGCCGAGGTGGGATCTCGGTGCCGTGTGCTGTGGCTGCGGTACGTGTGGCAACTGAGGAGCCTGGTGGTTCAGCGGCTGCGGTGCGCGTCGCGCCGTTGTGCGGATATGGAGGGTGCGCCTGTGCGCTGCGCCACGCCGCGCGGCTTAAGTGAAGACCGACACGCGCCGGGCCGAGGCGGGGCCGGGCGCACCGCACTTTTTTTATGAAGTTAATGTTGAGAATGTATCTTGAATGTATCTCGGTTTGCGCGGGCTCCGTGGCTGCTGTGCGCTCCGTGCGCTCCGCGGCTGCGGTTCCGGTGCCGTGCGCTGCGGCGGCGGTACCTGTCGTAACTGGGGAGCCTTGTGGTTCCGCGGCCGCGGTGCGTGTCCTCACTTAAACTGTGAGGACTGTACTCAGGCCAGTAAACTAACCTGATCTTCATTCACTACTGCCACCAGGGCCACTGCCCCTCTTGGGTTGCTTCCAACTCATCCTGAAAAGGGAACAAACACATGTTCAGTGTTTTCAGTGAATTCAGACAAATCATTCAACTTAAAAAAGAAAACATGATGTCATCATCACTACTTGCGATGCAATAGTCAAATAGAAGCACTGTCAATAAAAAGGTAAACATGTTGCATGTATTATTTGTGAAATGTGGCGTTGTTTGTAGTTTAGTGTGTTTCCGCGTTTTCACGGCAGGGATGGCGTCTGCTGAGACGCTGGTTCCGCGGCTGCTGTGCGTTTGGCGCTGCGGCGGCGGTACGTGTCGTGTTTGCGCTGACTGTGTGCCCCGCCGCGCGGCTTAAGTGAGGACCGACACGCGCCGGGCCGAGGTGGGATCTCGGTGCCGTGTGCTGTGGCTGCGGTACGTGTGGCAACTGAGGAGCCTGGTGGTTCAGCGGCTGCGGTGCGCGTCGCGCCGTTGTGCGGATATGGAGGGTGCGCCTGTGCGCTGCGCCACGCCGCGCGGCTTAAGTGAAGACCGACACGCGCCGGGCCGAGGCGGGGCCGGGCGCACCGCACTTTTTTTATGAAGTTAATGTTGAGAATGTATCTTGAATGTATCTCGGTTTGCGCGGGCTCCGTGGCTGCTGTGCGCTCCGTGCGCTCCGCGGCTGCGGTTCCGGTGCCGTGCGCTGCAGCGGCGGTACCTGTCGTAACTGGGGAGCCTTGTGGTTCCGCGGCCGCGGTGCGTGTCCTCACTTAAACTGTGAGGACTGTACTGAGGCCAGTAAACTAACCTGATCTTCATTCACTACTGCCACCAGGGCCACTGCCCCTCTTGGGTTGCTTCCAACTCATCCTGAAAAGGGAACAAACACATGTTCAGTGTTTTCAGTGTATTCAGACAAATCATTCAACTTAAAAAAGAAAACATGATGTCATCATCACTACTTGCGATGCAATAGTCAAATAGAAGCACTGTCAATAAAAAGGTAAACATGTTGCATGTATTATTTGTGAAATGTGGCGTTGTTTGTAGTTTAGTGTGTTTCCGCGTTTTCACGGCAGGGATGGCGTCTGCTGAGACGCTGGTTCCGCGGCTGCTGTGCGTTTGGCGCTGCGGCGGCGGTACGTGTCGTGTTTGCGCTGACTGTGTGCCCCGCCGCGCGGCTTAAGTGAGGACCGACACGCGCCGGGCCGAGGTGGGATCTCGGTGCCGTGTGCTGTGGCTGCGGTACGTGTGGCAACTGAGGAGCCTGGTGGTTCAGCGGCTGCGGTGCGCGTCGCGCCGTTGTGCGGATATGGAGGGTGCGCCTGTGCGCTGCGCCACGCCGCGCGGCTTAAGTGAAGACCGACACGCGCCGGGCTGAGGTGGGATCCTGGCGGGGCCGGGCGCACCGCACTTCCTTGTATCTAAAGAAAAAAAGAAAAGAATGCATTTGAAATTGTAATGTAGCTTGAGCATGCACATGAGTTCATTTGTCAATGTGTGCCGTGATTTCATAGCGCTGTCCACGGTGATGAAATGAGCCTCGGTGTCGGCAGCGTCACGGGGCCACCTCATTTTATATTTCCAGATTGTGGCTATGTTTGCACTGAGTGTGTTTCTTTCATTTCAACAATGTAGCCATAATGGTCTCTGGTTTTATGAAGTTAATGTTGAGAATGTATCTTGTCTGCGGGGAATGAGTTACTTCAACTTTAACCATTTAGGAAACCAATTAAGTTTATTAACTCAAACAATTTAAGCATACAAAAGTATTTGATTTGAGTACAAGTAACTCAAGTATTTGTTGTTAAAGTAACTTGGGTAAAGTGCATTGTACTAATTCCATTCAGTTAATGAAAACTACTAAGTATGTGACACTTATGTGAAACGGATTTATCTGAACTGAAATGATCTTCTTTATACAAATGTTAATACTTAAGTTGAATTGACTCTTTTCTTTCTACTAAATCAAATTATTACATTCTACTTCTGACAACTTCAAATGGAGAGCGTAGATCAGTGTGTGAGCCATTACAACCTGATTGTGAGGACCAGAGACACATGGTGAGTTTCAAAGGGAACTCCTGCAGGAACCTGATCTTCATTCACTACTGCCACCAGGGCCACTGCCCCTCTTGGGTTGCTTCCAACTCATCCTGAAAAGGGAACAAACACATGTTCAGTGTTTTCAGTGTATTCAGACAAATCATTCAACTTAAAAAAGAAAACATGATGTCATCATCACTACTTGCGATGCAATAGTCAAATAGAAGCACTGTCAATAAAAAGGTAAACATGTTGCATGTATTATTTGTGAAATGTGGCGTTGTTTGTAGTTTAGTGTGTTTCCGCGTTTTCACGGCAGGGATGGCGTCTGCTGAGACGCTGGTTCCGCGGCTGCTGTGCGTTTGGCGCTGCGGCGGCGGTACGTGTCGTGTTTGCGCTGACTGTGTGCCCCGCCGCGCGGCTTAAGTGAGGACCGACACGCGCCGGGCCGAGGTGGGATCTCGGTGCCGTGTGCTGTGGCTGCGGTACGTGTGGCAACTGAGGAGCCTGGTGGTTCAGCGGCTGCGGTGCGCGTCGCGCCGTTGTGCGGATATGGAGGGTGCGCCTGTGCGCTGCGCCACGCCGCGCGGCTTAAGTGCAGACCGACACGCGCCGGGCCGAGGCGGGGCCGGGCGCACCGCACTTTTTTTATGAAGTTAATGTTGAGAATGTATCTTGAATGTATCTCGGTTTGCGCGGGCTCCGTGGCTGCTGTGCGCTCCGTGCGCTCCGCGGCTGCAGTTCCGGTGCCGTGCGCTGCAGCGGCGGTACCTGTCGTAACTGGGGAGCCTTGTGGTTCCGCGGCCGCGGTGCGTGTCCTCACTTAAACTGTGAGGACTGTACTGAGGCCAGTAAACTAACCTGATCTTCATTCACTACTGCCACCAGGGCCACTGCCCCTCTTGGGTTGCTTCCAACTCATCCTGAAAAGGGAACAAACACATGTTCAGTGTTTTCAGTGTATTCAGACAAATCATTCAACTTAAAAAAGAAAACATGATGTCATCATCACTACTTGCGATGCAATAGTCAAATAGAAGCACTGTCAATAAAAAGGTAAACATGTTGCATGTATTATTTGTGAAATGTGGCGTTGTTTGTAGTTTAGTGTGTTTCCGCGTTTTCACGGCAGGGATGGCGTCTGCTGAGACGCTGATTCCGCGGCTGCTGTGCGTTTGGCGCTGCGGTGGCGGTACGTGTCGTGTTTGCGCTGACTGTGTGCCCCGCCGCGCGGCTTAAGTGAGGACCGACACGCGCCGGGCCGAGGTGGGATCTCGGTGCCGTGTGCTGTGGCTGCGGTACGTGTCGCAACTGAGGAGCCTGGTGGTTCAGCGGCAGCGGTGCGCCGGAGTGTGGATATGGAGTGGCTCGGGAACAAACACATGTTCAGTGTTTTCAGTGTATTCAGACAAATCATTCAACTTAAAAAAGAAAACATGATGTCATCATCACTACTTGCGATGCAATAGTCAAATAGAAGCACTGTCAATAAAAAGGTAAACATGTTGCATGTATTATTTGTGAAATGTGGCGTTGTTTGTAGTTTAGTGTGTTTCCGCGTTTTCACGGCAGGGATGGCGTCTGCTGAGACGCTGGTTCCGCGGCTGCTTTGCGTTTGGCGCTGCGGCGGCGGTACGTGTCGTGTTTGCGCTGACTGTGTGCCCCGCCGCGCGGCTTAAGTGAGGACCGACACGCGCCGGGCCGAGGTGGGATCTCGGTGCCGTGTGCTGTGGCTGCGGTACGTGTGGCAACTGAGGAGCCTGGTGGTTCAGCGGCTGCGGTGCGCGTCGCGCCGTTGTGCGGATATGGAGGGTGCGCCTGTGCGCTGCGCCACGCCGCGCGGCTTAAGTGCAGACCGACACGCGCCGGGCCGAGGCGGGGCCGGGCGCACCGCACTTTTTTTATGAAGTTAATGTTGAGAATGTATCTTGAATGTATCTCGGTTTGCGCAGGCTCCGTGGCTGCTGTGCGCTCCGTGCGCTCCGCGGCTGCAGTTCCGGTGCCGTGCGCTGCAGCGGCGGTACCTGTCGTAACTGGGGAGCCTTGTGGTTCCGCAGCCGCGGTGCGTGTCCTCACTTAAACTGTGAGGACTGTACTGAGGCCAGTAAACTAACCTGATCTTCATTCACTACTGCCACCAGGGCCACTGCCCCTCTTGGGTTGCTTCCAACTCATCCTGAAAAGGGAACAAACACATGTTCAGTGTTTTCAGTGTATTCAGACAAATCATTCAACTTAAAAAAGAAAACATGATGTCATCATCACTACTTGCGATGCAATAGTCAAATAGAAGCACTGTCAATAAAAAGGTAAACATGTTGCATGTATTATTTGTGAAATGTGGCGTTGTTTGTAGTTTAGTGTGTTTCCGCGTTTTCACGGCAGGGATGGCGTCTGCTGAGACGCTGATTCCGCGGCTGCTGTGCGTTTGGCGCTGCGGTGGCGGTACGTGTCGTGTTTGCGCTGACTGTGTGCCCCGCCGCGCGGCTTAAGTGAGGACCGACACGCGCCGGGCCGAGGTGGGATCTCGGTGCCGTGTGCTGTGGCTGCGGTACGTGTCGCAACTGAGGAGCCTGGTGGTTCAGCGGCAGCGGTGCGCCGGAGTGTGGATATGGAGTGGCTCGGGAACAAACACATGTTCAGTGTTTTCAGTGTATTCAGACAAATCATTCAACTTAAAAAAGAAAACATGATGTCATCATCACTACTTGCGATGCAATAGTCAAATAGAAGCACTGTCAATAAAAAGGTAAACATGTTGCATGTATTATTTGTGAAATGTGGCGTTGTTTGTAGTTTAGTGTGTTTCCGCGTTTTCACGGCAGGGATGGCGTCTGCTGAGACGCTGGTTCCGCGGCTGCTGTGCGTTTGGCGCTGCGGCGGCGGTACGTGTCGTGTTTGCGCTGACTGTGTGCCCCGCCGCGCGGCTTAAGTGAGGACCGACACGCGCCGGGCCGAGGTGGGATCTCGGTGCCGTGTGCTGTGGCTGCGGTACGTGTGGCAACTGAGGAGCATGGTGGTTCAGCGGCTGCGGTGCGCGTCGCGCCGTTGTGCGGATATGGAGGGTGCGCCTGTGCGCTGCGCCACGCCGCGCGGCTTAAGTGAAGACCGACACGCGCCGGGCCGAGGCGGGGCCGGGCGCACCGCACTTTTTTTATGAAGTTAATGTTGAGAATGTATCTTGAATGTATCTCGGTTTGCGCGGGCTCCGTGGCTGCTGTGCGCTACGCGGCTGCAGTGCGCTCCGCGGCTGCGGTTCCGGTGCCGTGCGCTGCGGCGGCGGTACCTGTCGTAACTGGGGAGCCTGGTGGTTCCGCGGCCGCGGTGCGTGTCCTCACTTAAACTGTGAGGACTGTACTCATGAGTTTATTTGTCAATGTGTGCCGTGATTTCATAGCGCTGTCCACGGTGCTGAAATGAGCCTCGGTGTCGGCAGCGTCACAGGGTGACCTCATTTTATATTTCCAGATTGTGGCTATGTTTGCACTGAGTGTGTTTCTTTAATTTCAACAATGTAGCCATAATGGTCTCCAACAACGGTGAACAAAACAAACGCCACAGAAGCTGCAGTGCAAACTCCACCCACCTATAACTGCAGAGGAAAAACTACATGTCTACTATAAACTGCTTTCTATATTCCTTCCTGGTTGGATTTAAACACACATCTGCCAATTTATTAGGTACACATTTTCTGTTTATGAACACACTGATTGAAGGAGCCAATCACATGGCAGTAAGTCATTGCATTTAGGCAGGTAGACATGATCAGGACGCCCAAATCAAGTTCAAACAGACTATCAGCATTAGGAAGAAAGGTGATTCAAGGAGCTTTTAATGTGGCATGGTTACTGGTAGTATTTTTACAAACTGCTTGCACAACCACGGTGTGACAAACAGAAAATATCCAGTGATGCCATGTTGAGGTCAAAGATCAGCAGAAAGGCCATGCTAAGAAAGCAAAAGGAACTCAAATCAGCGCAACCAAAGTGTGCAGAACACCATCTGAAGGCACAACACATTGAACCTTGCCGAAAAATGACTGCCTCCGACGGGAACGCGCATCGGTTAAGAGGTAGTGAGCGTAGGTCTACTGGTAGATATAATACTGTATACAGGGTACACCCTATAAGTCGTTGTTTGAAGGAGCGATACTGACCAAATTCATTGTACATGCACCTGTTTTCCTCGACTGCTAATGCTGAAAAGATAGAGAATGTAAGCCCTAACAATCCAGAGTTACAGGGTGCAGTCACTTCTCGGCAGGCCCTGCCGAAATGTGACAGCACCCTGTAACTCTTTATTGCAAGAAGCAATATTGACCAAATTCACTGTACATGCACCTGGTTTCCTCTACTTTCCTCTCCTCTACTGATTCTTCCAATTAGCCACTCACAGTGTGACTCCTGGCTGCTGAGTTAGTTAGCACCAGTTAGTTACTAGAAACCCAAGCCTTTTTAGATGATTTATATTAATAAATACACCATTAAATAACGACTTAAGTGTCATTAATTATTTAAATTAATAAATAGCCTTTTCAATAATTACTTACATCACATTGGTTTTCTTAGGTTACAAAATACTGACCTGGGTTTTTTTCGTCATCACTTAGTAACAATAATAATAATAATAATAATAATAATATTCAGTGGAGCTCCACTTCAGGTTTTACTTGATACTCATTCCAAACTAAATGTTTATTTAAATATTAGTTTAAATGTCATATGATAAAAAAAAGTGTTAAAGTTTGAGTGTACACTTACAATTAAGTGTTAAGTGTGTTTGTTTCTGTTTGGTTGTGATGAGTTTCTGTTGTACTCACACCATCAAACCGAATCCAGTTCAGTCCGTCCATGAATACCAGTCCGGGTTTTGTAGCAGGTTTGCGTTGATGCTGCAAACAGAGAGTGAGACACAAACAGGTGACTGTGATCGTTTCATTAAAGACAAGAGATGAGAAGAAGACTGATGTCAGTGAATAAACAAGGAAACAAAGTAACGTCAAACTTACGTCTGTGATCTGTCCCTCTGGTGCGGCTGTCAACACAGGAGTTTAAATATTGGCACAATGGTCAGCCAATCAGGTGTGAAAGCTTGAAATGTTTGGGGCGGGGCTTATTATTGAAAACATGTGCGCTGTGACTGAGGAGCCTGGTGGTTCAGTGGCTGCGGTGCGCGTTGAGCCGGAGTGTGGATATGGAGTGTGCGCCTGTGTGCCGCGCCACGCCGCGCGGCTTAAGTGAAGACCGACACGCGCCGGGCTGAGGTGGGATCCTGGCGGGGCCGGGCGCACCGCACTTCCTTGTATCTAAAAAAAAGAAGAAAAGAATGCATTTGAAATTGTATTGTAGCTTGAGCATGCACATGAGTTCATTTGTCAATGTGTGCCGTGATTTCATAGCGCTGTCCACGGTGATGAAATGAGCCTCGGTGTCGGCAGGGTCACGGGGCCACCTCATTTTATATTTCCAGATTGTGGCTATGTTTGCACTGAGTGTGTTTCTTTCATTTCAACAATGTAGCCATAATGGTCTCTGGTTTTATGAAGTTAATGTTGAGAATGTATCTTGTCTGCGGGGAATGAGTTACTTCAACTTTAACCATTTAGGAAACCAATTAAGTTTATTAACTCAAACAATTTAAGCATACAAAAGTATTTGATTTGAGTACAAGTAACTCAAGTATTTGTTGTTAAAGTAACTTGGGTAAAGTGCATTGTACTAATTCCATTCAGTTAATGAAAACTACTAAGTATGTGACACTTATGTGAAACGGATTTATCTGAACTGAAATGATCTTCTTTATACAAATGTTAATACTTAAGTTGAATTGACTCTTTTCTTTCTACTAAATCAAATTATTACATTCTACTTCTGACAACTTCAAATGGAGAGCGTAGATCAGTGTGTGAGCCATTACAACCTGATTGTGAGGACCAGAGACACATGGTGAGTTTCAAAGGGAACTCCTGCAGGAACCTGATCTTCATTCACTACTGCCACCAGGGCCACTGCCCCTCTTGGGGCTGCTTCCAACTCATCCTGAAAAGGGAACAAACACATGTTCAGTGTTTTCAGTGTATTCAGACAAATCATTCAACTTAAAAAAGAAAACATGATGTCATCATCACTACTTGCGATGCAATAGTCAAATAGAAGCACTGTCAATAAAAAGGTAAACATGTTGCATGTATTAGTTGTGAAATGTGGCGTTACACTGTACTCACATCTTATACCAAACTGAGAATACAAGTGCGTGTCCTCACTTAAACTGTGAGGACTGTACTCACGCCAGTAAACCGAATCCAGTCTGGGGTTTGTAGCAGGTTTGTAGGTTTGTGCGCCACGCCGCGCGACTTAAGTGAAGACCGCCACGCGCCAGGCCGAGGTGGGATCTCGGCAGGGCTGGGCGCTGTGGCTGCGGTACGTGTCGCAACTGAGGAGCCTGGTGGTTCAGCGGCTGCAGTGCGCGTCGCGCCGGAGTGTGGATATGGAGGGTGCGCCGCGGCTTAAGTGAAGACCGACACGCGCCGGGCCGCACCGCACTTCCTTGTATCTTAAAAAAAAGAAAAGAATGCATTTGAAATTGTATTGTAGCTTGAGCATGCGCATGATTTTATTTGTCAATGTGTGCCGTGATTTCATAGCGCTGTCCACGGTGCTGAAATGAGCCTCGCTGTCATATTAAAACTCTTTTCCAGATGAGGCATTGCTACAACGATGACTTTGACAGTGTGTGGGTGTCACCATCCTCTTTCACTCACTTGAGCTTCACTAAAGAGTGCAGGTCGTCTCTCTTTTAGTTCGGCAAGGAGGAGCTGAATTCACAGTTTCTTCATGCCCGAGTGCTGCATATGTTGATGGAGACCTGTGACATAAAACACAAAGAGCTACTGATGGTGCTACGTCTGTTTTTCACTAGACTACTCATAGATATCAGTACATCAACTGACAGTTAATGTATTATTTATTTGAACTTACAATTGTACATTTATATTCAAATACATACACAAATATGAAAGAACTGTACACTATAGTGGCGGTGATTGACTGAACATCATATGTTGGGTGCACATTTAAACACAGGATCCAGGCAGCTTTCCAAGTTGCAATATTTTATTTCCAAGTAAACGGTAGTCGGTGATGAGGGGTAATGGTGGATGATTCTGTCTATATGAAAATGATAAAGGAAATATTACAATCTAGAAAGTATCAAATATACAATAAGAAATGAGGTTGTCTTAGACTAACATCAATAATACATCCACTCTTACTTTCCTCTCTTTAGCAAAGGATTAAACTCAGGAATCTAGTATAATGACACACAAGCAATAAGTAAGTCTTCATACAAGATGTAGTATCAACCAAATGAATCATTAAATGAGTGAACGTCCATAAAACTCACAGCCAGTGTCCCTTTGTTCTCGTGGATTGTTTGGAGGGAAAATAGGGGGGTCAAAGGGCGGAAGGGGCGGGTTATATAGGATTAGGGGTGTGGTCCAGGTAGGTGTGCCAGTGATGAGGCAGGTGAGGAGGAGACTTGGGATTTTAACAAATACATATACAATGGCCGTGCCACTTTAATATAAACCTAAAATTCGAAGGTAAAATCAATTATTAGTAATAATATACAAAGTGTTTACATTAAAAACAAAGTAACACGTCAACCACAAATCTATGGATCACACCAAGCATCTGAGAGACGTCTGAGCCAGCGGATCATTTCATCAGGACAGGCCGAGGTAACGCTGCTCTGCCCTGGGCACTGTGAGCACCGAGCGTCCGCAGAGGTCGGAGCTGATCACCTCCGACAACGTACCGCGCTGAAATCAGTTCCAGGTTGGATATTCAACAGACATTCGCTCCAGATCCAACGGCACCCTCCTCCTTCTCCACCCCGAGATAGGTGCACGATCACGGCTTGTACAAAGTCCGACCCATCGCTCTCAACAACCGTGGTCTCATTTAGGGACCATCAACGAATTACCGTTAAAAATGGATTAAAAAAAATTATGGGAGGTACTAAAATGGAATAAAAAGAGGTGTGTCCTGACTAGGCAGTCTAGTTCTATGTTGCTGCACTGTTTTGGAATCTTTAGGGTCACATGGCCTGGACGCGATTGAGATAAAATGCTAATATTTGCATTAAAGAAATGATTGAAAGTAAATCAAGTATTTAAATGGAATATAAAGAGGTGTGTCCTGACTAGGCAGTCTAGTACTATGTTTGTACACTCATTTGGAGTCTTTGGGTCACATTGCCTGGAAGCTATTGAGCTAAAATGCTAATATTTACATTATTAAAATTATAAAAAAAATAAATGAGGTAATTAAATATTAGTTTAATGTCATATGATCAAAATTAAAGTGTTAACGTTCGACTCTACACTTAGATTCAAGTGTTAAGTGTGTTTGCGGTTTGTTTCTGTCTGGTTGTGATGACTTTCTGTTGTACTCACGCCAGTAAACCGAATCCAGTCTGGGGTTTGTAGCAGGTTTGTACTGTAGCAGGTTTGCATTGGTGCTGCAAACAGAGAGTGAGACACAAACATGGGGCTGTGATGGTTTCATTAAAGACAAGAGATGAGAAGAAGACTGGAGTCAGTGAGAAAACAAGGAAACAAAGTAACGTCAAACTTACGTCTGTGATCTGTCAGCATCTCCTCTCCCTCTGGTGCGGCTGTCAACACAGGAGTTTAAATATTGGCACAATGGTCAGCCAATCAGGTGTGAAAGCTTGAAATGTTTGGGGCGGGGCTTATTATTGAAAACATGTGCGCTGTGACTGAGGAGCCTGGTGGTTCAGTGGCTGCGGTGCGCGTTGAGCCGGAGTGTGGATATGGAGTGTGCGCCTGTGTGCCGCGCCACGCCGCGCGGCTTAAGTGAAGACCGACACGCGCCGGGCTGAGGTGGGATCCTGGCGGGGCCGGGCGCACCGCACTTCCTTGTATCTAAAGAAAAAAAGAAAAGAATGCATTTGAAATTGTATTGTAGCTTGAGCATGCACATGAGTTCATTTGTCAATGTGTGCCGTGATTTCATAGCGCTGTCCACGGTGATGAAATGAGCCTCGGTGTCGGCAGGGTCACGGGGCCACCTCATTTTATATTTCCAGATTGTGGCTATGTTTGCACTGAGTGTGTTTCTTTCATTTCAACAATGTAGCCATAATGGTCTCTGGTTTTATGAAGTTAATGTTGAGAATGTATCTTGTCTGCGGGGAATGAGTTACTTCAACTTTAACCATTTAGGAAACCAATTAAGTTTATTAAGTCAAACAATTTAAGCATACAAAAGTATTTGATTTGAGTACAAGTAACTCAAGTATTTGTTGTTAAAGTAACTTGGGTAAAGTGCATTGTACTAATTCCATTCAGTTAATGAAAACTACTAAGTATGTGACACTTATGTGAAACGGATTTATCTGAACTGAAATGATCTTCTTTATACAAATGTTAATACTTAAGTTGAATTGACTCTTTTCTTTCTACTAAATCAAATTATTACATTCTACTTCTGACAACTTCAAATGGAGAGCGTAGATCAGTGTGTGAGCCATTACAACCTGATTGTGAGGACCAGAGACACATGGTGAGTTTCAAAGGGAACTCCTGCAGGAACCTGATCTTCATTCACTACTGCCACCAGGGCCACTGCCCCTCTTGGGGCTGCTTCCAACTCATCCTGAAAAGGGAACAAACACATGTTCAGTGTTTTCAGTGTATTCAGACAAATCATTCAACTTAAAAAAGAAAACATGATGTCATCATCACTACTTGCGATGCAATAGTCAAATAGAAGCACTGTCAATAAAAAGGTAAACATGTTGCATGTATTAGTTGTGAAATGTGGCGTTACACTGTACTCACATCTTATACCAAACTGAGAATACAAGTGCGTGTCCTCACTTAAACTGTGAGGACTGTACTCACACCAGTAAACCGAATCCAGTCTGGGGTTTGTAGCAGGTTTGTAGCAGGTTTGTAGGTTTGTGCGCCACGCCGCGCGACTTAAGTGAAGACCGACACGCGCCAGGCCGAGGTGGGATCTCGGCAGGGCTGGGCGCTGTGGCTGCGGTACGTGTCGCAACTGAGGAGCCTGGTGGTTCAGCGGCTGCAGTGCGCGTCGCGCCGGAGTGTGGATATGGAGGGTGCGCCGCGGCTTAAGTGAAGACCGACACGCGCCGGGCCGCACCGCACTTCCTTGTATCTTAATAAAAAGAAAAGAATGCATTTGAAATTGTATTGTAGCTTGAGCATGCGCATGATTTTATTTGTCAATGTGTGCCGTGATTTCATAGCGCTGTCCACGGTGCTGAAATGAGCCTCGCTGTCATATTAAAACTCTTTTCCAGATGAGGCATTGCTACAACGATGACTTTGACAGTGTGTGGGTGTCACCATCCTCTTTCACTCACTTGAGCTTCACTAAAGAGTGCAGGTCGTCTCTCTTTTAGTTCGGCAAGGAGGAGCTGAATTCACAGTTTCTTCATGCCCGAGTGCTGCATATGTTGATGGAGACCTGTGACATAAAACACAAAGAGCTACTGATGGTGCTACGTCTGTTTTTCACTAGACTACTCATAGATATCAGTACATCAACTGACAGTTAATGTATTATTTATTTGAACTTACAATTGTACATTTATATTCAAATACATACACAAATATGAAAGAACTGTACACTATAGTGGCGGTGATTGACTGAACATCATATGTTGGGTGCACATTTAAACACAGGATCCAGGCAGCTTTCCAAGTTGCAATATTTTATTTCCAAGTAAACGGTAGTCGGTGATGAGGGGTAATGGTGGATGATTCTGTCTATATGAAAATGATAAAGGAAATATTACAATCTAGAAAGTATCAAATATACAATAAGAAATGAGGTTGTCTTAGACTAACATCAATAATACATCCACTCTTACTTTCCTCTCTTTAGCAAAGGATTAAACTCAGGAATCTAGTATAATGACACACAAGCAATAAGTAAGTCTTCATACAAGATGTAGTATCAACCAAATGAATCATTAAATGAGTGAACGTCCATAAAACTCACAGCCAGTGTCCCTTTGTTCTCGTGGATTGTTTGGAGGGAAAATAGGGGGGTCAAAGGGCGGAAGGGGCGGGTTATATAGGATTAGGGGTGTGGTCCAGGTAGGTGTGCCAGTGATGAGGCAGGTGAGGAGGAGACTTGGGATTTTAACAAATACATATACAATGGCCGTGCCACTTTAATATAAACCTAAAATTCGAAGGTAAAATCAATTATTAGTAATAATATACAAAGTGTTTACATTAAAAACAAAGTAACACGTCAACCACAAATCTATGGATCACACCAAGCATCTGAGAGACGTCTGAGCCAGCGGATCATTTCATCAGGACAGGCCGAGGTAACGCTGCTCTGCCCTGGGCACTGTGAGCACCGAGCGTCCGCAGAGGTCGGAGCTGATCACCTCCGACAACGTACCGCGCTGAAATCAGTTCCAGGTTGGATATTCAACAGACATTCGCTCCAGATCCAACGGCACCCTCCTCCTTCTCCACCCCGAGATAGGTGCACGATCACGGCTTGTACAAAGTCCGACCCATCGCTCTCAACAACCGTGGTCTCATTTAGGGACCATCAACGAATTACCGTTAAAAATGGATTAAAAAAAATTATGGGAGGTACTAAAATGGAATAAAAAGAGGTGTGTCCTGACTAGGCAGTCTAGTTCTATGTTGCTGCACTGTTTTGGAATCTTTAGGGTCACATGGCCTGGACGCGATTGAGATAAAATGCTAATATTTGCATTAAAGAAATGATTGAAAGTAAATCAAGTATTTAAATGGAATATAAAGAGGTGTGTCCTGACTAGGCAGTCTAGTACTATGTTTGTACACTCATTTGGAGTCTTTGGGTCACATTGCCTGGAAGCTATTGAGCTAAAATGCTAATATTTACATTATTAAAATTATAAAAAAAATAAATGAGGTAATTAAATATTAGTTTAATGTCATATGATCAAAATTAAAGTGTTAACGTTCGACTCTACACTTAGATTCAAGTGTTAAGTGTGTTTGCGGTTTGTTTCTGTCTGGTTGTGATGACTTTCTGTTGTACTCACGCCAGTAAACCGAATCCAGTCTGGGGTTTGTAGCAGGTTTGTACTGTAGCAGGTTTGCATTGGTGCTGCAAACAGAGAGTGAGACACAAACATGGGGCTGTGATGGTTTCATTAAAGACAAGAGATGAGAAGAAGACTGGAGTCAGTGAGAAAACAAGGAAACAAAGTAACGTCAAACTTACGTCTGTGATCTGTCAGCATCTCCTCTCCCTCTGGTGCGGCTGTCAACACAGGAGTTTAAATATTGGCACAATGGTCAGCCAATCAGGTGTGAAAGCTTGAAATGTTTGGGGCGGGGCTTATTATTGAAAACATGTGCGCTGTGACTGAGGAGCCTGGTGGTTCAGTGGCTGCGGTGCGCGTTGAGCCGGAGTGTGGATATGGAGTGTGCGCCTGTGTGCCGCGCCACGCCGCGCGGCTTAAGTGAAGACCGACACGCGCCGGGCTGAGGTGGGATCCTGGCGGGGCCGGGCGCACCGCACTTCCTTGTATCTAAAGAAAAAAAGAAAAGAATGCATTTGAAATTGTATTGTAGCTTGAGCATGCACATGAGTTCATTTGTCAATGTGTGCCGTGATTTCATAGCGCTGTCCACGGTGATGAAATGAGCCTCGGTGTCGGCAGCGTCACGGGGCCACCTCATTTTATATTTCCAGATTGTGGCTATGTTTGCACTGAGTGTGTTTCTTTCATTTCAACAATGTAGCCATAATGGTCTCTGGTTTTATGAAGTTAATGTTGAGAATGTATCTTGTCTGCGGGGAATGAGTTACTTCAACTTTAACCATTTAGGAAACCAATTAAGTTTATTAACTCAAACAATTTAAGCATACAAAAGTATTTGATTTGAGTACAAGTAACTCAAGTATTTGTTGTTAAAGTAACTTGGGTAAAGTGCATTGTACTAATTCCATTCAGTTAATGAAAACTACTAAGTATGTGACACTTATGTGAAACGGATTTATCTGAACTGAAATGATCTTCTTTATACAAATGTTAATACTTAAGGCGAATTGACTCTTTTCTTTCTACTAAATCAAATTATTACATTCTACTTCTGACAACTTCAAATGGAGAGCGTAGATCAGTGTGTGAGCCATTACAACCTGATTGTGAGGACCAGAGACACATGGTGAGTTTCAAAGGGAACTCCTGCAGGAACCTGATCTTCATTCACTACTGCCACCAGGGCCACTGCCCCTCTTGGGTTGCTTCCAACTCATCCTGAAAAGGGAACAAACACATGTTCAGTGTTTTCAGTGTATTCAGACAAATCATTCAACTTAAAAAAGAAAACATGATGTCATCATCACTACTTGCGATGCAATAGTCAAATAGAAGCACTGTCAATAAAAAGGTAAACATGTTGCATGTATTATTTGTGAAATGTGGCGTTGTTTGTAGTTTAGTGTGTTTCCGCGTTTTCACGGCAGGGATGGCGTCTGCTGAGACGCTGATTCCGCGGCTGCTGTGCGTTTGGCGCTGCGGTGGCGGTACGTGTCGTGTTTGCGCTGACTGTGTGCCCCGCCGCGCGGCTTAAGTGAGGACCGACACGCGCCGGGCCGAGGTGGGATCTCGGTGCCGTGTGCTGTGGCTGCGGTACGTGTCGCAACTGAGGAGCCTGGTGGTTCAGCGGCAGCGGTGCGCCGGAGTGTGGATATGGAGTGGCTCGGGAACAAACACATGTTCAGTGTTTTCAGTGTATTCAGACAAATCATTCAACTTAAAAAAGAAAACATGATGTCATCATCACTACTTGCGATGCAATAGTCAAATAGAAGCACTGTCAATAAAAAGGTAAACATGTTGCATGTATTATTTGTGAAATGTGGCGTTGTTTGTAGTTTAGTGTGTTTCCGTGTTTTCACGGCAGGGATGGCGTCTGCTGAGACGCTGGTTCCGCGGCTGCTGTGCGTTTGGCGCTGCGGCGGCGGTACGTGTCGTGATTGCGCTGACTGTGTGCCCCGCCGCGCGGCTTAAGTGAGGACCGACACGCGCCGGGCCGAGGTGGGATCTCGGTGCCGTGTGCTGTGGCTGCGGTACGTGTGGCAACTGAGGAGCCTGGTGGTTCAGCGGCTGCGGTGCGCGTCGCGCCGTTGTGCGGATATGGAGGGTGCGCCTGTGCGCTGCGCCACGCCGCGCGGCTTAAGTGAAGACCGACACGCGCCGGGCCGAGGCGGGGCCGGGCGCACCGCACTTTTTTTATGAAGTTAATGTTGAGAATGTATCTTGAATGTATCTCGGTTTGCGCGGGCTCCGTGGCTGCTGTGCGCTCCGTGCGCTCCGCGGCTGCGGTTCCGGTGCCGTGCGCTGCGGCGGCGGTACCTGTCATAACTGGGGAGCCTGGTAGTTCCGCGGCCGCGGTGCGTGTCCTCACTTAAACTGTGAGGACTGTACTCATGAGTTTATTTGTCAATGTGTGCCGTGATTTCATAGCGCTGTCCACGGTGCTGAAATGAGCCTCGGTGTCGGCAGCGTCACAGGGTGACCTCATTTTATATTTCCAGATTGTGGCTATGTTTGCACTGAGTGTGTTTCTTTAATTTCAACAATGTAGCCATAATGGTCTCCAACAACGGTGAACAAAACAAACGCCACAGAAGCTGCAGTGCAAACTCCACCCACCTATAGCTGCAGAGGAAAAACTACATGTCTACTATAAACTGCTTTCTATATTCCTTCCTGGTTGGATTTAAACACACATCTGCCAATTTATTAGGTACACATTTTCTGTTTATGAACACACTGATTGAAGGAGCCAATCACATGGCAGTAAGTCATTGCATTTAGGCAGGTAGACATGATCAGGACGCCCAAATCAAGTTCAAACAGACTATCAGCATTAGGAAGAAAGGTGATTCAAGGAGCTTTTAATGTGGCATGGTTACTGGTAGTATTTTTACAAACTGCTTGCACAACCACGGTGTGACAAACAGAAAATATCCAGTGATGCCATGTTGAGGTCAAAGATCAGCAGAAAGGCCATGCTAAGAAAGCAAAAGGAACTCAAATCAGCGCAACCAAAGTGTGCAGAACACCATCTGAAGGCACAACACATTGAACCTTGCCGAAAAATGACTGCCTCCGACGGGAACGCGCATCGGTTAAGAGGTAGTGAGCGTAGGTCTACTGGTAGATATAATACTGTATACAGGGTACACCCTATAAGTCGTTGTTTGAAGGAGCGATACTGACCAAATTCATTGTACATGCACCTGTTTTCCTCGACTGCTAATGCTGAAAAGATAGAGAATGTAAGCCCTAACAATCCAGAGTTACAGGGTGCAGTCACTTCTCGGCAGGCCCTGCCGAAATGTGACAGCACCCTGTAACTCTTTATTGCAAGAAGCAATATTGACCAAATTCACTGTACATGCACCTGGTTTCCTCTACTTTCCTCTCCTCTACTGATTCTTCCAATTAGCCACTCACAGTGTGACTCCTGGCTGCTGAGTTAGTTAGCACCAGTTAGTTACTAGAAACCCAAGCCTTTTTAGATGATTTATATTAATAAATACACCATTAAATAATGACTTCAGTGTCATTAATTATTTAAATTAATAAATAGCCTTTTCAATAATTACTTACATCACATTGGTTTTCTTAGGTTACAAAATACTAACCTGGGTTTTTTTCGTCATCACTTAGTAACAATAATAATAATAATAATAATAATAATAAGAATAATATTCAGTGGAGCTCCACTTCAGGTTTTACTTGATACTCATTCCAAACTAAATGTTTATTTAAATATTAGTTTAAATGTCATATGATAAAAAAAAAGTGTTAAAGTTTGAGTGTACACTTACAATTAAGTGTTAAGTGTGTTTGTTTCTGTTTGGTTGTGATGAGTTTCTGTTGTACTCACACCAGCAAACCAAATCCAGTTCAGTCCGTCCATGAATACCAGTCCGGGTTTTGTAGCAGGTTTGCGTTGATGCTGCAAACAGAGAGTGAGACACAAACAGGTGACTGTGATCGTTTCATTAAAGACAAGAGATGAGAAGAAGACTGATGTCAGTGAAGAAACAAGGAAACAAAGTAACGTCAAACTTACATCTGTGATCTGTCCCTCTGGTGCGGCTGTCAACACAGGAGTTTAAATATTGGCACAATGGTCAGCCAATCAGGTGTGAAAGCTTGAAATGTTTGGGGCGGGGCTTATTATTGAAAACATGTGCGCTGTGACTGAGGAGCCTGGTGGTTCAGTGGCTGCGGTGCGCGTTGAGCCGGAGTGTGGATATGGAGTGTGCGCCTGTGTGCCGTGCCACGCCGCGCAGCTTAAGTGAAGACCGACACGCGCCGGGCTGAGGTGGGATCCTGGCGGGGCCGGGCGCACCGCACTTCCTTGTATCTAAAGAAAAAAAGAAAAGAATGCATTTGAAATTGTATTGTAGCTTGAGCATGCACATGAGTTCATTTGTCAATGTGTGCCGTGATTTCATAGCGCTGTCCACGGTGATGAAATGAGCCTCGGTGTCGGCAGGGTCACGGGGCCACCTCATTTTATATTTCCAGATTGTGGCTATGTTTGCACTGAGTGTGTTTCTTTCATTTCAACAATGTAGCCATAATGGTCTCTGGTTTTATGAAGTTAATGTTGAGAATGTATCTTGTCTGCGGGGTATGAGTTACTTCAACTTTAACCATTTAGGAAACCAATTAAGTTTATTAACTCAAACAATTTAAGCATACAAAAGTATTTGATTTGAGTACAAGTAACTCAAGTATTTGTTGTTAAAGTAACTTGGGTAAATTGCATTGTACTAATTCCATTCAGTTAATGAAAACTACTAAGTATGTGACACTTATGTGAAACGGATTTATCTGAACTGAAATGATCTTCTTTATACAAATGTTAATACTTAAGTTGAATTGACTCTTTTCTTTCTACTAAATCAAATTATTACATTCTACTTCTGACAACTTCAAATGGAGAGCGTAGATCAGTGTGTGAGCCATTACAACCTGATTGTGAGGACCAGAGACACATGGTGAGTTTCAAAGGGAACTCCTGCAGGAACCTGATCTTCATTCACTACTGCCACCAGGGCCACTGCCCCTCTTGGGTTGCTTCCAACTCATCCTGAAAAGGGAACAAACACATGTGCAGTGTTTTCAGTGTATTCAGACAAATCATTCAACTTAAAAAAGAAAACATGATATCATCATCACTACTTGTGATGCAATAGTCAAATAGAAGCACTGTCAATAAAAAGGTAAACATGTTGCATGTATTATTTGTGAAATGTGGCGTTGTTTGTAGTTTAGTGTGTTTCCGCGTTTTCACGGCAGGGATGGCGTCTGCTGAGACGCTGGTTCCGCGGCTGCTGTGCGTTTGGCGCTGCGGCGGCGGTGCGTGTCCTCACTTAAACTGTGAGGACTGTACTCATGAGTTTATTTGTCAATGTGTGCCGTGATTTCATAGCGCTGTCCACGGTGCTGAAATGAGCCTCGGTGTCGGCAGCGTCACAGGGTGACCTCATTTTATATTTCCAGATTGTGGCTATGTTTGCACTGAGTGTGTTTCTTTAATTTCAACAATGTAGCCATAATGGTCTCCAACAACGGTGAACAAAACAAACGCCACAGAAGCTGCATTGCAAACTCCACCCACCTATAGCTGCAGAGGAAAAACTACATGTCTACTAAAAACTGCTTTCTATATTCCTTCCTGGTTGGATTTAAACACACATCTGCCTATTTATTAGGTACACATTTTCTGTTTATGAACACACTGATTGAAGGAGCCAATCACATGGCAGTAAGTCATTGCATTTAGGCAGGTAGACATGATCAGGACGCCCAAATCAAGTTCAAACAGACTATCAGCATTAGGAAGAAAGGTGATTCGAGGAGCTTTTAATGTGGCATGGTTACTGGTAGTATTTTTACAAACTGCTTGCACAACCACGGTGTGACAAACAGAAAATATCCAGTGATGCCATGTTGAGGTCAAAGATCAGCAGAAAGGCCATGCTAAGAAAGCAAAAGGAACTCAAATCAGCGCAACCAAAGTGTGCAGAACACCATCTGAAGGCACAACACATTGAACCTTGCCGAAAAATGACTGCCTCCGACGGGAACGCGCATCGGTTAAGAGGTAGTGAGCGTAGGTCTACTGGTAGATATAATACTGTATACAGGGTAAACCCTATAAGTCGTTGTTTGAAGGAGCGATACTGACCAAATTCATTGTACATGCACCTGTTTTCCTCGACTGCTAATGTTGAAAAGATAGAGAATGTAAGCCCTAACAATCCAGAGTTACAGGGTGCAGTCACTTCTCGGCAGGCCCTGCCGAGAAGTGACTGCACCCTGTAACTCTTTATTGCAAGAAGCAATATTGACCAAATTCACTGTACATGCACCTGGTTTCCTCTACTTTCCTCTCCTCTACTGATTCTTCCAATTAGCCACTCACAGTGTGACTCCTGGCTGCTGAGTTAGTTAGCACCAGTTAGTTACTAGAAACCCAAGCCTTTTTAGATGATTTATATTAATAAATACACCATTAAATAATGACTTAAGTGTCATTAATTATTTAAATTAATAAATAGCCTTTTCAATAATTACTTACATCACATTGGTTTTCTTAGGTTACAAAATACTGACCTGGGTTTTTTTCGTCATCACTTAGTAACAACAAGAATAATAATAATAATAATAATAATAAGAATAATATTCAGTGGAGCTCCACTTCAGGTTTTACTTGATACTCATTCCAAACTAAATGTTTATTCAAATATTAGTTTAAATGTCATATGATTAAAAAAAAGTGTTAAAGTTTGAGTGTACACTTACAATTAAGTGTTAAGTGTGTTTGTTTCTGTTTGGTTGTGATGAGTTTCTGTTGTACTCACACCAGCAAACCGAATCCAGTTCAGTCCGTCCATGAATACCAGTCCGGGTTTTGTAGCAGGTTTGCGTTGATGCTGCAAACAGAGTGAGACACAAACAGGTGACTGTGATCGTTTCATTAAAGACAAGAGATGAGAAGAAGACTGATGTCAGTGAAGAAACAAGGAAACAAAGTAACGTCAAACTTACATCTGTGATCTGTCCCTCTGGTGCGGCTGTCAACACAGGAGTTTAAATATTGGCACAATGGTCAGCCAATCAGGTGTGAAAGCTTGAAATGTTTGGGGCGGGGCTTATTATTGAAAACATGTGCGCTGTGACTGAGGAGCCTGGTGGTTCAGTGGCTGCGGTGCGCGTTGAGCCGGAGTGTGGATATGGAGTGTGCGCCTGTGTGCCACGCCGCGCGGCTTAAGTGAAGACCGACACGCGCCGGGCTGAGGTGGGATCCTGGCGGGGCCGGGCGCACCGCACTTCCTTGTATCTAAAAAAAAAGAGAAAAGAATGCATTTGAAATTGTATTGTAGCTTGAGCATGCACATGAGTTCATTTGTCAATGTGTGCCGTGATTTCATAGCGCTGTCCACGGTGCTGAAATGAGCCTCGCTGTCATATTAAAACTCTTCTCCAGATGAGGCATTGCTACAACGATGACTTTGACAGTGTGTGGGTGTCACCATCCTCTTTCACTCACTTGAGCTTCACTAAAGAGTGCAGGTCGTCTCTCTTTTAGTTCGGCAAGGAGGAGCTGAATTCACAGTTTCTTCATGCCCGAGTGCTGCATATGTTGATGGAGACCTGTGACATAAAACACAAAGAGCTACTGATGGTGCTACGTCTGTTTTTCACTAGACTACTCATAGATATCAGTACATCAACTGACAGTTAATGTATTATTTATTTGAACTTACAATTGTACATTTATATTCAAATACATACACAAATATGAAAGAACTGTACACTATAGTGGCGGTGATTGACTGAACATCATATGTTGGGTGCACATTTAAACACAGGATCCAGGGAGCTTTCCAAGTTGCAATATTTTATTTCCAAGTAAACGGTAGTCGGTGATGAGGGGTAATGGTGGATGATTCTGTCTATATGAAAATGATAAAGGAAATATTACAATCTAGAAAGTATCAAATATACAATAAGAAATGAGGTTGTCTTAGACTAACATCAATAATACATCCACTCTTACTTTCCTCTCTTTAGCAAAGGATTAAACTCAGGAATCTAGTATAATGACACACAAGCAATAAGTAAGTCTTCATACAAGATGTAGTATCAACCAAATGAATCATTAAATGAGTGAACGTCCATAAAACTCACAGCCAGTGTCCCTTTGTTCTCGTGGATTGTTTGGAGGGAAAATAGGGGGGTCAAAGGGCGGAAGGGGCGGGTTATATAGGATTAGGGGTGTGGTCCAGGTAGGTGGGCCAGTGATGAGGCAGGTGAGGAGGAGACTTGGGATTTTAACAAATACATATACAATGGCCGTGCCACTTTAATATAAACCTAAAATTCGAAGGTAAAATCAATTATTAGTAATAATATACAAAGTGTTTACATTAAAAACAAAGTAACATGTCAACCACAAATCTATGGATCACAGCAAGCATCTGAGAGACGTCTGAGCCAGAGGATCATTTCATCAGGACAGGCCGAGGTAACGCTGCTCTGCCCTGGGCACTGTGAGCACCGAGTGTCCGCAGAGGCGGAGCTGATCACCTCCGACAACGTACCGCGCTGAAATCAGTTCCAGGTTGGATATTCAACAGACATTCGCTCCAGATCCAGCGGCACCCTCCTCCTTCTCCACCCCGAGATAGGTGCACGATCACGGCTTGTACAAAGTCCGACCCATCGCTCTCAACAACCGTGGTCTCATTTAGGGACCATCAACGAATTACCGTTAAAAATGGATTAAAAAAAATTATGGGAGGTACTAAAATGGAATAAAAAGAGGTGTGTCCTGACTAGGCAGTCTAGTTCTATGTTGCTGCACTGTTTTGGAATCTTTAGGGTCACATGGCCTGGACGCGATTGAGATAAAATGCTAATATTTGCATTAAAGAAATGATTGAAAGTAAATCAAGTATTTAAATGGAATATAAAGAGGTGTGTCCTGACTAGGCAGTCTAGTACTATGTTTGTACACTCACTTGGAGTCTTTGGGTCACATTGCCTGGAAGCTATTGAGCTAAAATGCTAATATTTACATTATTAAAATTATAGAAAAAATAAATGAGGTAATTAAATATTAGTTTAATGTCATATGATCAAAATTAAAGTGTTAACGTTCGATTCTACACTTAGATTCAAGTGTTAAGTGTGTTTGCGGTTTGTTTCTGTCTGGTTGTGATGACTTTCTGTTGTACTCACGCCAGTAAACCGAATCCAGTCTGGGGTTTGTAGCAGGTTTGTACTGTAGCAGATTTGCATTGGTGCTGCAAACAGAGAGTGAGACACAAACATGGGACTGTGATGGTTTCATTAAAGACAAGAGATGAGATGAAGAATGGAGTCAGTGAGAAAACAAGGAAACAAAGTAACGTCAAACTTACGTCTGTGATCTGTCAGCATCTCCTCTCCCTCTGGTGCGGCTGTCAACACAGGAGTTTAAATATTGGCACAATGGTCAGCCAATCAGGTGTGAAAGCTTGAAATGTTTGGGGCGGGGCTTATTATTGAAAACATGTGCGCTGTGACTGAGGAGCCTGGTGGTTCAGTGGCTGCGGTGCGCGTTGAGCCGGAGTGTGGATATGGAGTGTGCGCCTGTGTGCCGCGCCACGCCGCGCGGCTTAAGTGAAGACCGACACGCGCCGGGCTGAGGTGGGATCCTGGCGGGGCCGGGCGCACCGCACTTCCTTGTATCTAAAGAAAAAAAGAAAAGAATGCATTTGAAATTGTATTGTAGCTTGAGCATGCACATGAGTTCATTTGTCAATGTGTGCCGTGATTTCATAGCGCTGTCCACGGTGATGAAATGAGCCTCGGTGTCGGCAGCGTCACGGGGCCACCTCATTTTATATTTCCAGATTGTGGCTATGTTTGCACTGAGTGTGTTTCTTTAATTTCAACAATGTAGCCATAATGGTCTCTGGTTTTATGAAGTTAATGTTGAGAATGTATCTTGTCTGCGGGGAATGAGTTACTTCAACTTTAACCATTTAGGAAACCAATTAAGTTTATTAACTCAAACAATTTAAGCATACAAAAGTATTTGATTTGAGTACAAGTAACTCAAGTATTTGTTGTTAAAGTAACTTGGGTAAAGTGCATTGTACTAATTCCATTCAGTTAATGAAAACTACTAAGTATGTGACACTTATGTGAAACGGATTTATCTGAACTGAAATGATCTTCTTTATACAAATGTTAATACTTAAGTTGAATTGACTCTTTTCTTTCTACTAAATCAAATTATTACATTCTACTTCTGACAACTTCAAATGGAGAGCGTAGATCAGTGTGTGGGTGTCACCATCCTCTTTCACTCACTTGAGCTTCACTAAAGAGTGCAGGTCGTCTCTCTTTTAGTTCGGCAAGGAGGAGCTGAATTCACAGTTTCTTCATGCCCGAGTGCTGCATATGTTGATGGAGACCTGTGACATAAAACACAAAGAGCTACTGATGGTGCTACGTCTGTTTTTCACTAGACTACTCATAGATATCAGTACATCAACTGACAGTTAATGTATTATTTATTTGAACTTACAATTGTACATTTATATTCAAATACATACACAAATATGAAAGAACTGTACACTATAGTGGCGGTGATTGACTGAACATCATATGTTGGGTGCACATTTAAACACAGGATCCAGGCAGCTTTCCAAGTTGCAATATTTTATTTCCAAGTAAACGGTAGTCGGTGATGAGGGGTAATGGTGGATGATTCTGTCTATATGAAAATGATAAAGGAAATATTACAATCTAGAAAGTATCAAATATACAATAAGAAATGAGGTTGTCTTAGACTAACATCAATAATACATCCACTCTTACTTTCCTCTCTTTAGCAAAGGATTAAACTCAGGAATCTAGTATAATGACACACAAGCAATAAGTAAGTCTTCATACAAGATGTAGTATCAACCAAATGAAACATTAAATGAGTGAACGTCCATAAAACTCACAGCCAGTGTCCCTTTGTTCTCGTGGATTGTTTGGAGGGAAAATAGGGGGGTCAAAGGGCGGAAGGGGCGGGTTATATAGGATTAGGGGTGTGGTCCAGGTAGGTGTGCCAGTGATGAGGCAGGTGAGGAGGAGACTTGGGATTTTAACAAATACATATACAATGGCCGTGCCACTTTAATATAAACCTAAAATTCGAAGGTAAAATCAATTATTAGTAATAATATACAAAGTGTTTACATTAAAAACAAAGTAACACGTCAACCACAAATCTATGGATCACACCAAGCATCTGAGAGACGTCTGAGCCAGCGGATCATTTCATCAGGACAGGCCGAGGTAACGCTGCTCTGCCCTGGGCACTGTGAGCACCGAGCGTCCGCAGAGGTCGGAGCTGATCACCTCCGACAACGTACCGCGCTGAAATCAGTTCCAGGTTGGATATTCAACAGACATTCGCTCCAGATCCAACGGCACCCTCCTCCTTCTCCACCCCGAGATAGGTGCACGATCACGGCTTGTACAAAGTCCGACCCATCGCTCTCAACAACCGTGGTCTCATTTAGGGACCATCAACGAATTACCGTTAAAAATGGATTAAAAAAAATTATGGGAGGTACTAAAATGGAATAAAAAGAGGTGTGTCCTGACTAGGCAGTCTAGTTCTATGTTGCTGCACTGTTTTGGAATCTTTAGGGTCACATGGCCTGGACGCGATTGAGATAAAATGCTAATATTTGCATTAAAGAAATGATTGAAAGTAAATCAAGTATTTAAATGGAATATAAAGAGGTGTGTCCTGACTAGGCAGTCTAGTACTATGTTTGTACACTCATTTGGAGTCTTTGGGTCACATTGCCTGGAAGCTATTGAGCTAAAATGCTAATATTTACATTATTAAAATTATAAAAAAAATAAATGAGGTAATTAAATATTAGTTTAATGTCATATGATCAAAATTAAAGTGTTAACGTTCGACTCTACACTTAGATTCAAGTGTTAAGTGTGTTTGCGGTTTGTTTCTGTCTGGTTGTGATGACTTTCTGTTGTACTCACGCCAGTAAACCGAATCCAGTCTGGGGTTTGTAGCAGGTTTGTACTGTAGCAGGTTTGCATTGGTGCTGCAAACAGAGAGTGAGACACAAACATGGGGCTGTGATGGTTTCATTAAAGACAAGAGATGAGAAGAAGACTGGAGTCAGTGAGAAAACAAGGAAACAAAGTAACGTCAAACTTACGTCTGTGATCTGTCAGCATCTCCTCTCCCTCTGGTGCGGCTGTCAACACAGGAGTTTAAATATTGGCACAATGGTCAGCCAATCAGGTGTGAAAGCTTGAAATGTTTGGGGCGGGGCTTATTATTGAAAACATGTGCGCTGTGACTGAGGAGCCTGGTGGTTCAGTGGCTGCGGTGCGCGTTGAGCCGGAGTGTGGATATGGAGTGTGCGCCTGTGTGCCGCGCCACGCCGCGCGGCTTAAGTGAAGACCGACACGCGCCGGGCTGAGGTGGGATCCTGGCGGGGCCGGGCGCACCGCACTTCCTTGTATCTAAAGAAAAAAAGAAAAGAATGCATTTGAAATTGTATTGTAGCTTGAGCATGCACATGAGTTCATTTGTCAATGTGTGCCGTGATTTCATAGCGCTGTCCACGGTGATGAAATGAGCCTCGGTGTCGGCAGCGTCACGGGGCCACCTCATTTTATATTTCCAGATTGTGGCTATGTTTGCACTGAGTGTGTTTCTTTCATTTCAACAATGTAGCCATAATGGTCTCTGGTTTTATGAAGTTAATGTTGAGAATGTATCTTGTCTGCGGGGAATGAGTTACTTCAACTTTAACCATTTAGGAAACCAATTAAGTTTATTAACTCAAACAATTTAAGCATACAAAAGTATTTGATTTGAGTACAAGTAACTCAAGTATTTGTTGTTAAAGTCACTTGGGTAAAGTGCATTGTACTAATTCCATTCAGTTAATGAAAACTACTAAGTATGTGACACTTATGTGAAACGGATTTATCTGAACTGAAATGATCTTCTTTATACAAATGTTAATACTTAAGTTGAATTGACTCTTTTCTTTCTACTAAATCAAATTATTACATTCTACTTCTGACAACTTCAAATGGAGAGCGTAGATCAGTGTGTGAGCCATTACAACCTGATTGTGAGGACCAGAGACACATGGTGAGTTTCAAAGGGAACTCCTGCAGGAACCTGATCTTCATTCACTACTGCCACCAGGGCCACTGCCCCTCTTGGGTTGCTTCCAACTCATCCTGAAAAGGGAACAAACACATGTTCAGTGTTTTCAGTGTATTCAGACAAATCATTCCACTTAAAAAAGAAAACATGATGTCATCATCACTACTTGCGATGCAATAGTCAAATAGAAGCACTGTCAATAAAAAGGTAAACATGTTGCATGTATTATTTGTGAAATGTGGCGTTGTTTGTAGTTTAGTGTGTTTCCGCGTTTTCACGGCAGGGATGGCGTCTGCTGAGACGCTGATTCCGCGGCTGCTGTGCGTTTGGCGCTGCGGCGGCGGTACGTGTCGTGTTTGCGCTGACTGTGTGCCCCGCCGCGCGGCTTAAGTGAGGACCGACACGCGCCGGGCCGAGGTGGGATCTCGGTGCCGTGTGCTGTGGCTGCGGTACGTGTCGCAACTGAGGAGCCTGGTGGTTCAGCGGCAGCGGTGCGCCGGAGTGTGGATATGGAGTGGCTCGGGAACAAACACATGTTCAGTGTTTTCAGTGTATTCAGACAAATCATTCAACTTAAAAAAGAAAACATGATGTCATCATCACTACTTGCGATGCAATAGTCAAATAGAAGCACTGTCAATAAAAAGGTAAACATGTTGCATGTATTATTTGTGAAATGTGGCGTTGTTTGTAGTTTAGTGTGTTTCCGCGTTTTCACGGCAGGGATGGCGTCTGCTGAGACGCTGATTCCGCGGCTGCTGTGCGTTTGGCGCTGCGGTGGCGGTACGTGTCGTGTTTGCGCTGACTGTGTGCCCCGCCGCGCGGCTTAAGTGAGGACCGACACGCGCCGGGCCGAGGTGGGATCTCGGTGCCGTGTGCTGTGGCTGCGGTACGTGTCGCAACTGAGGAGCCTGGTGGTTCAGCGGCAGCGGTGCGCCGGAGTGTGGATATGGAGTGGCTCGGGAACAAACACATGTTCAGTGTTTTCAGTGTATTCAGACAAATCATTCAACTTAAAAAAGAAAACATGATGTCATCATCACTACTTGCGATGCAATAGTCAAATAGAAGCACTGTCAATAAAAAGGTAAACATGTTGCATGTATTAGTTGTGAAATGTGGCGTTACACTGTACTCACATCTTATACCAAACTGAGAATACAAGTGCGTGTCCTCACTTAAACTGTGAGGACTGTACTCACGCCAGTAAACCGAATCCAGTCTGGGGTTTGTAGCAGGTATGTAGGTTTGTGCGCCACGCCGCGCGGCTTAAGTGAAGAAGACACGCGCCAGGCCGAGGTGGGATCTCGGCAGGGCTGGGCGCTGTGGCTGCGGTACGTGTCGCAACTGAGGAGCCTGGTGGTTCAGCGGCTGCAGTGCGCGTCGCGCCGGAGTGTGGATATGGAGGGTGCGCCGCGGCTTAAGTGAAGACCGACACGCGCCGGGCCGCACCGCACTTCCTTGTATCTTAAAAAAAAGAAAAGAATGCATTTGAAATTGTATTGTAGCTTGAGCATGCGCATGATTTTATTTGTCAATGTGTGCCGTGATTTCATAGCGCTGTCCACGGTGCTGAAATGAGCCTCGCTGTCATATTAAAACTCTTTTCCAGATGAGGCATTGCTACAACAATGACTTTGACAGTGTGTGGGTGTCACCATCCTCTTTCACTCACTTGAGCTTCACTAAAGAGTGCAGGTCGTCTCTCTTTTAGTTCGGCAAGGAGGAGCTGAATTCACAGTTTCTTCATGCCCGAGTGCTGCATATGTTGATGGAGACCTGTGACATAAAACACAAAGAGCTACTGATGGTGCTACGTCTGTTTTTCACTAGACTACTCATAGATATCAGTACATCAACTGACAGTTAATGTATTATTTATTTGAACTTACAATTGTACATTTATATTCAAATACATACACAAATATGAAAGAACTGTACACTATAGTGGCGGTGATTGACTGAACATCATATGTTGGGTGCACATTTAAACACAGGATCCAGGCAGCTTTCCAAGTTGCAATATTTTATTTCCAAGTAAACGGTAGTCGGTGATGAGGGGTAATGGTGGATGATTCTGTCTATATGAAAATGATAAAGGAAATATTACAATCTAGAAAGTATCAAATATACAATAAGAAATGAGGTTGTCTTAGACTAACATCAATAATACATCCACTCTTACTTCCCTCTCTTTAGCAAAGGATTAAACTCAGGAATCTAGTATAATGACACACAAGCAATAAGTAAGTCTTCATACAAGATGTAGTATCAACCAAATGAATCATTAAATGAGTGAACGTCCATAAAACTCACAGCCAGTGTCCCTTTGTTCTCGTGGATTGTTTGGAGGGAAAATAGGGGGGTCAAAGGGCGGAAGGGGCGGGTTATATAGGATTAGGGGTGTGGTCCAGGTAGGTGTGCCAGTGATGAGGCAGGTGAGGAGGAGACTTGGGATTTTAACAAATACATATACAATGGCCGTGCCACTTTAATATAAACCTAAAATTCGAAGGTAAAATCAATTATTAGTAATAATATACAAAGTGTTTACATTAAAAACAAAGTAACACGTCAACCACAAATCTATGGATCACACCAAGCATCTGTGAGACGTCTGAGCCAGCGGATCATTTCATCAGGACAGGCCGAGGTAACGCTGCTCTGCCCTGGGCACTGTGAGCACCGAGCGTCCGCAGAGGCGGAGCTGATCACCTCCGACAACGTACCGCGCTGAAATCAGTTCCAGGTTGGATATTCAACAGACATTCGCTCCAGATCCAACGGCACCCTCCTCCTTCTCCACCCCGAGATAGGTGCACGATCACGGCTTGTACAAAGTCCGACCCATCGCTCTCAACAACCGTGGTCTCATTTAGGGACCATCAACGAATTACCGTTAAAAATGGATTAAAAGAAATTATGGGAGGTACTAAAATGGAATAAAAAGAGGTGTGTCCTGACTAGGCAGTCTAGTTCTATGTTGCTGCACTGTTTTGGAATCTTTAGGGTCACATGGCCTGGACGCGATTGAGATAAAATGCTAATATTTGCATTAAAGAAATGATTGAAAGTAAATCAAGTATTTAAATGGAATATAAAGAGGTGTGTCCTGACTAGGCAGTCTAGTACTATGTTTGTACACTCATTTGGAGTCGTTGGGTCACATTGCCTGGAAGCTATTGAGCTAAAATGCTAATATTTACATTATTAAAATTATAAAAAAAATAAATGAGGTAATTAAATATTAGTTTAATGTCATATGATCAAAATTAAAGTGTTAACGTTCGACTCTACACTTAGATTCAAGTGTTAAGTGTGTTTGCGGTTTGTTTCTGTCTGGTTGTGATGACTTTCTGTTGTACTCACGCCAGTAAACCGAATCCAGTCTGGGGTTTGTAGCAGGTTTGTACTGTAGCAGGTTTGCATTGGTGCTGCAAACAGAGAGTGAGACACAAACATGGGGCTGTGATGGTTTCATTAAAGACAAGAGATGAGAAGAAGACTGGAGTCAGTGAGAAAACAAGGAAACAAAGTAACGTCAAACTTACGTCTGTGATCTGTCAGCATCTCCTCTCCCTCTGGTGCGGCTGTCAACACAGGAGTTTAAATATTGGCACAATGGTCAGCCAATCAGGTGTGAAAGCTTGAAATGTTTGGGGCGGGGCTTATTATTGAAAACATGTGCGCTGTGACTGAGGAGCCTGGTGGTTCAGTGGCTGCGGTGCGCGTTGAGCCGGAGTGTGGATATGGAGTGTGCGCCTGTGTGCCGCGCCACGCCGCGCGGCTTAAGTGAAGACCGACACGCGCCGGGCTGAGGTGGGATCCTGGCGGGGCCGGGCGCACCGCACTTCCTTGTATCTAAAGAAAAAAAGAAAAGAATGCATTTGAAATTGTATTGTAGCTTGAGCATGCACATGAGTTCATTTGTCAATGTGTGCCGTGATTTCATAGCGCTGTCCACGGTGATGAAATGAGCCTCGGTGTCGGCAGCGTCACGGGGCCACCTCATTTTATATTTCCAGATTGTGGCTATGTTTGCACTGAGTGTGTTTCTTTCATTTCAACAATGTAGCCATAATGGTCTCTGGTTTTATGAAGTTAATGTTGAGAATGTATCTTGTCTGCGGGGAATGAGTTACTTCAACTTTAACCATTTAGGAAACCAATTAAGTTTATTAACTCAAACAATTTAAGCATACAAAAGTATTTGATTTGAGTACAAGTAACTCAAGTATTTGTTGTTAAAGTCACTTGGGTAAAGTGCATTGTACTAATTCCATTCAGTTAATGAAAACTACTAAGTATGTGACACTTATGTGAAACGGATTTATCTGAACTGAAATGATCTTCTTTATACAAATGTTAATACTTAAGTTGAATTGACTCTTTTCTTTCTACTAAATCAAATTATTACATTCTACTTCTGACAACTTCAAATGGAGAGCGTAGATCAGTGTGTGAGCCATTACAACCTGATTGTGAGGACCAGAGACACATGGTGAGTTTCAAAGGGAACTCCTGCAGGAACCTGATCTTCATTCACTACTGCCACCAGGGCCACTGCCCCTCTTGGGTTGCTTCCAACTCATCCTGAAAAGGGAACAAACACATGTTCAGTGTTTTCAGTGTATTCAGACAAATCATTCAACTTAAAAAAGAAAACATGATGTCATCATCACTACTTGCGATGCAATAGTCAAATAGAAGCACTGTCAATAAAAAGGTAAACATGTTGCATGTATTATTTGTGAAATGTGGCGTTGTTTGTAGTTTAGTGTGTTTCCGCGTTTTCACGGCAGGGATGGCGTCTGCTGAGACGCTGGTTCCGCGGCTGCTGTGCGTTTGGCGCTGCGGCGGCGGTACGTGTCGTGTTTGCGCTGACTGTGTGCCCCGCCGCGCGGCTTAAGTGAGGACCGACACGCGCCGGGCCGAGGTGGGATCTCGGTGCCGTGTGCTGTGGCTGCGGTACGTGTCGCAACTGAGGAGCCTGGTGGTTCAGCGGCAGCGGTGCGCCGGAGTGTGGATATGGAGTGGCTCGGGAACAAACACATGTTCAGTGTTTTCAGTGTATTCAGACAAATCATTCAACTTAAAAAAGAAAACATGATGTCATCATCACTACTTGCGATGCAATAGTCAAATAGAAGCACTGTCAATAAAAAGGTAAACATGTTGCATGTATTAGTTGTGAAATGTGGCGTTGTTTGTAGTTTAGTGTGTTTCCGCGTTTTCACGGCAGGGATGGCGTCTGCTGAGACGCTGGTTCCGCGGCTGCTGTGCGTTTGGCGCTGCGGCGGCGGTACGTGTCGTGTTTGCGCTGACTGTGTGCCCCGCCGCGCGGCTTAAGTGAGGACCGACACGCGCCGGGCCGAGGTGGGATCTCGGTGCCATGTGCTGTGGCTGCGGTACGTGTGGCAACTGAGGAGCCTGGTGGTTCAGCGGCTGCGGTGCGCGTCGCGCCGTTGTGCGGATATGGAGGGTGCGCCTGTGCGCTGCGCCACGCCGCGCGGCTTAAGTGCAGACCGACCCGCGCCGGGCCGAGGCGGGGCCGGGCGCACCGCACTTTTTTTATGAAGTTAATGTTGAGAATGTATCTTGAATGTATCTCGGTTTGCGCGGGCTCCGTGGCTGCTGTGCGCTCCGTGCGCTCCGCGGCTGCAGTTCCGGTGCCGTGCGCTGCAGCGGCGGTACCTGTCGTAACTGGGGAGCCTTGTGGTTCCGCGGCCGCGGTGCGTGTCCTCACTTAAACTGTGAGGACTGTACTGAGGCCAGTAAACTAACCTGATCTTCATTCACTACTGCCACCAGGGCCACTGCCCCTCTTGGGTTGCTTCCAACTCATCCTGAAAAGGGAACAAACACATGTTCAGTGTTTTCAGTGTATTCAGACAAATCATTCAACTTAAAAAAGAAAACATGATGTCATCATCACTACTTGCGATGCAATAGTCAAATAGAAGCACTGTCAATAAAAAGGTAAACATGTTGCATGTATTATTTGTGAAATGTGGCGTTGTTTGTAGTTTAGTGTGTTTCCGCGTTTTCACGGCAGGGATGGCGTCTGCTGAGACGCTGATTCCGCGGCTGCTGTGCGTTTGGCGCTGCGGTGGCGGTACGTGTCGTGTTTGCGCTGACTGTGTGCCCCGCCGCGCGGCTTAAGTGAGGACGGACACGCGCCGGGCCGAGGTGGGATCTCGGTGCCGTGTGCTGTGGCTGCGGTACGTGTCGCAACTGAGGAGCCTGGTGGTTCAGCGGCAGCGGTGCGCCGGAGTGTGGATATGGAGTGGCTCGGGAACAAACACATGTTCAGTGTTTTCAGTGTATTCAGACAAATCATTCAACTTAAAAAAGAAAACATGATGTCATCATCACTACTTGCGATGCAATAGTCAAATAGAAGCACTGTCAATAAAAAGGTAAACATGTTGCATGTATTATTTGTGAAATGTGGCGTTGTTTGTAGTTTAGTGTGTTTCCGCGTTTTCACGGCAGGGATGGCGTCTGCTGAGACGCTGGTTCCGCGGCTGCTGTGCGTTTGGCGCTGCGGCGGCGGTACGTGTCGTGTTTGCGCTGACTGTGTGCCCCGCCGCGCGGCTTAAGTGAGGACCGACACGCGCCGGGCCGAGGTGGGATCTCGGTGCCGTGTGCTGTGGCTGCGGTACGTGTGGCAACTGAGGAGCATGGTGGTTCAGCGGCTGCGGTGCGCGTCGCGCCGTTGTGCGGATATGGAGGGTGCGCCTGTGCGCTGCGCCACGCCGCGCGGCTTAAGTGAAGACCGACACGCGCCGGGCCGAGGCGGGGCCGGGCGCACCGCACTTTTTTTATGAAGTTAATGTTGAGAATGTATCTTGAATGTATCTCGGTTTGCGCGGGCTCCGTGGCTGCTGTGCGCTACGCGGCTGCAGTGCGCTCCGCGGCTGCGGTTCCGGTGCCGTGCGCTGCGGCGGCGGTACCTGTCGTAACTGGGGAGCCTGGTGGTTCCGCGGCCGCGGTGCGTGTCCTCACTTAAACTGTGAGGACTGTACTCATGAGTTTATTTGTCAATGTGTGCCGTGATTTCATAGCGCTGTCCACGGTGCTGAAATGAGCCTCGGTGTCGGCAGCGTCACAGGGTGACCTCATTTTATATTTCCAGATTGTGGCTATGTTTGCACTGAGTGTGTTTCTTTAATTTCAACAATGTAGCCATAATGGTCTCCAACAACGGTGAACAAAACAAACGCCACAGAAGCTGCAGTGCAAACTCCACCCACCTATAACTGCAGAGGAAAAACTACATGTCTACTATAAACTGCTTTCTATATTCCTTCCTGGTTGGATTTAAACACACATCTGCCAATTTATTAGGTACACATTTTCTGTTTATGAACACACTGATTGAAGGAGCCAATCACATGGCAGTAAGTCATTGCATTTAGGCAGGTAGACATGATCAGGACGCCCAAATCAAGTTCAAACAGACTATCAGCATTAGGAAGAAAGGTGATTCAAGGAGCTTTTAATGTGGCATGGTTACTGGTAGTATTTTTACAAACTGCTTGCACAACCACGGTGTGACAAACAGAAAATATCCAGTGATGCCATGTTGAGGTCAAAGATCAGCAGAAAGGCCATGCTAAGAAAGCAAAAGGAACTCAAATCAGCGCAACCAAAGTGTGCAGAACACCATCTGAAGGCACAACACATTGAACCTTGCCGAAAAATGACTGCCTCCGACGGGAACGCGCATCGGTTAAGAGGTAGTGAGCGTAGGTCTACTGGTAGATATAATACTGTATACAGGGTACACCCTATAAGTCGTTGTTTGAAGGAGCGATACTGACCAAATTCATTGTACATGCACCTGTTTTCCTCGACTGCTAATGCTGAAAAGATAGAGAATGTAAGCCCTAACAATCCAGAGTTACAGGGTGCAGTCACTTCTCGGCAGGCCCTGCCGAAATGTGACAGCACCCTGTAACTCTTTATTGCAAGAAGCAATATTGACCAAATTCACTGTACATGCACCTGGTTTCCTCTACTTTCCTCTCCTCTACTGATTCTTCCAATTAGCCACTCACAGTGTGACTCCTGGCTGCTGAGTTAGTTAGCACCAGTTAGTTACTAGAAACCCAAGCCTTTTTAGATGATTTATATTAATAAATACACCATTAAATAACGACTTAAGTGTCATTAATTATTTAAATTAATAAATAGCCTTTTCAATAATTACTTACATCACATTGGTTTTCTTAGGTTACAAAATACTGACCTGGGTTTTTTTCGTCATCACTTAGTAACAATAATAATAATAATAATAATAATAATAATAATAATAATATTCAGTGGAGCTCCACTTCAGGTTTTACTTGATACTCATTCCAAACTAAATGTTTATTTAAATATTAGTTTAAATGTCATATGATAAAAAAAAGTGTTAAAGTTTGAGTGTACACTTACAATTAAGTGTTAAGTGTGTTTGTTTCTGTTTGGTTGTGATGAGTTTCTGTTGTACTCACACCATCAACCGAATCCAGTTCAGTCCGTCCATGAATACCAGTCCGGGTTTTGTAGCAGGTTTGCGTTGATGCTGCAAACAGAGAGTGAGACACAAACAGGTGACTGTGATCGTTTCATTAAAGACAAGAGATGAGAAGAAGACTGATGTCAGTGAATAAACAAGGAAACAAAGTAACGTCAAACTTACATCTGTGATCTGTCCCTCTGGTGCGGCTGTCAACACAGGAGTTTAAATATTGGCACAATGGTCAGCCAATCAGGTGTGAAAGCTTGAAATGTTTGGGGCGGGGCTTATTATTGAAAACATGTGCGCTGTGACTGAGGAGCCTGGTGGTTCAGTGGCTGCGGTGCGCGTTGAGCCGGAGTGTGGATATGGAGTGTGCGCCTGTGTGCCGCGCCACGCCGCGCGGCTTAAGTGAAGACCGACACGCGCCGGGCTGAGGTGGGATCCTGGCGGGGCCGGGCGCACCGCACTTCCTTGTATCTAAAGAAAAAAAGAAAAGAATGCATTTGAAATTGTATTGTAGCTTGAGCATGCACATGAGTTCATTTGTCAATGTGTGCCGTGATTTCATAGCGCTGTCCACGGTGATGAAATGAGCCTCGGTGTCGGCAGCGTCACGGGGCCACCTCATTTTATATTTCCAGATTGTGGCTATGTTTGCACTGAGTGTGTTTCTTTCATTTCAACAATGTAGCCATAATGGTCTCTGGTTTTATGAAGTTAATGTTGAGAATGTATCTTGTCTGCGGGGAATGAGTTACTTCAACTTTAACCATTTAGGAAACCAATTAAGTTTATTAACTCAAACAATTTAAGCATACAAAAGTATTTGATTTGAGTACAAGTAACTCAAGTATTTGTTGTTAAAGTAACTTGGGTAAAGTGCATTGTACTAATTCCATTCAGTTAATGAAAACTACTAAGTATGTGACACTTATGTGAAACGGATTTATCTGAACTGAAATGATCTTCTTTATACAAATGTTAATACTTAAGTTGAATTGACTCTTTTCTTTCTACTAAATCAAATTATTACATTCTACTTCTGACAACTTCAAATGGAGAGCGTAGATCAGTGTGTGAGCCATTACAACCTGATTGTGAGGACCAGAGACACATGGTGAGTTTCAAAGGGAACTCCTGCAGGAACCTGATCTTCATTCACTACTGCCACCAGGGCCACTGCCCCTCTTGGGTTGCTTCCAACTCATCCTGAAAAGGGAACAAACACATGTTCAGTGTTTTCAGTGTATTCAGACAAATCATTCAACTTAAAAAAGAAAACATGATGTCATCATCACTACTTGCGATGCAATAGTCAAATAGAAGCACTGTCAATAAAAAGGTAAACATGTTGCATGTATTAGTTGTGAAATGTGGCGTTACACTGTACTCACATCTTATACCAAACTGAGAATACAAGTGCGTGTCCTCACCTAAACTGTGAGGACTGTACTCACGCCAGTAAACCGAATCCAGTCTGGGGTTTGTAGCAGGTTTGTAGGTTTGTGCGCCACGCCGCGCGGCTTAAGTGAAGACCGACACGCGCCAGGCCGAGGTGGGATCTCGGCAGGGCTGGGCGCTGTGGCTGCGGTACGTGTCGCAACTGAGGAGCCTGGTGGTTCAGCGGCTGCAGTGCGCGTCGCGCCGGAGTGTGGATATGGAGGGTGCGCAGCGGCTTAAGTGAAGACCGACACGCGGCGGGCCGCACCGCACTTCCTTGTATCTTAAAAAAAAGAAAAGAATGCATTTGAAATTGTATTGTAGCTTGAGCATGCGCATGATTTTATTTGTCAATGTGTGCCGTGATTTCATAGTGCTGTCCACGGTGCTGAAATGAGCCTCGCTGTCATATTAAAACTCTTTTCCAGATGAGGCATTGCTACAACGATGACTTTGACAGTGTGTGGGTGTCACCATCCTCTTTCACTCACTTGAGCTTCACTAAAGAGTGCAGGTCGTCTCTCTTTTAGTTCGGCAAGGAGGAGCTGAATTCACAGTTTCTTCATGCCCGAGTGCTGCATATGTTGATGGAGACCTGTGACATAAAACACAAAGAGCTACTGATGGTGCTACGTCTGTTTTTCACTAGACTACTCATAGATATCAGTACATCAACTGACAGTTAATGTATTATTTATTTGAACTTACAATTGTACATTTATATTCAAATACATACACAAATATGAAAGAACTGTACACTATAGTGGCGGTGATTGACTGAACATCATATGTTGGGTGCACATTTAAACACAGGATCCAGGCAGCTTTCCAAGTTGCAATATTTTATTTCCAAGTAAACGGTAGTCGGTGATGAGGGGTAATGGTGGATGATTCTGTCTATATGAAAATGATAAAGGAAATATTACAATCTAGAAAGTATCAAATATACAATAAGAAATGAGGTTGTCTTAGACTAACATCAATAATACATCCACTCTTACTTTCCTCTCTTTAGCAAAGGATTAAACTCAGGAATCTAGTATAATGACACACAAGCAATAAGTAAGTCTTCATACAAGATGTAGTATCAACCAAATGAAACATTAAATGAGTGAACGTCCATAAAACTCACAGCCAGTGTCCCTTTGTTCTCGTGGATTGTTTGGAGGGAAAATAGGGGGGTCAAAGGGCGGAAGGGGCGGGTTATATAGGATTAGGGGTGTGGTCCAGGTAGGTGTGCCAGTGATGAGGCAGGTGAGGAGGAGACTTGGGATTTTAACAAATACATATACAATGGCCGTGCCACTTTAATATAAACCTAAAATTCGAAGGTAAAATCAATTATTAGTAATAATATACAAAGTGTTTACATTAAAAACAAAGTAACACGTCAACCACAAATCTATGGATCACACCAAGCATCTGAGAGACGTCTGAGCCAGCGGATCATTTCATCAGGACAGGCCGAGGTAACGCTGCTCTGCCCTGGGCACTGTGAGCACCGAGCGTCCGCAGAGGTCGGAGCTGATCACCTCCGACAACGTACCGCGCTGAAATCAGTTCCAGGTTGGATATTCAACAGACATTCGCTCCAGATCCAACGGCACCCTCCTCCTTCTCCACCCCGAGATAGGTGCACGATCACGGCTTGTACAAAGTCCGACCCATCGCTCTCAACAACCGTGGTCTCATTTAGGGACCATCAACGAATTACCGTTAAAAATGGATTAAAAAAAATTATGGGAGGTACTAAAATGGAATAAAAAGAGGTGTGTCCTGACTAGGCAGTCTAGTTCTATGTTGCTGCACTGTTTTGGAATCTTTAGGGTCACATGGCCTGGACGCGATTGAGATAAAATGCTAATATTTGCATTAAAGAAATGATTGAAAGTAAATCAAGTATTTAAATGGAATATAAAGAGGTGTGTCCTGACTAGGCAGTCTAGTACTATGTTTGTACACTCATTTGGAGTCTTTGGGTCACATTGCCTGGAAGCTATTGAGCTAAAATGCTAATATTTACATTATTAAAATTATAAAAAAAATAAATGAGGTAATTAAATATTAGTTTAATGTCATATGATCAAAATTAAAGTGTTAACGTTCGACTCTACACTTAGATTCAAGTGTTAAGTGTGTTTGCGGTTTGTTTCTGTCTGGTTGTGATGACTTTCTGTTGTACTCACGCCAGTAAACCGAATCCAGTCTGGGGTTTGTAGCAGGTTTGTACTGTAGCAGGTTTGCATTGGTGCTGCAAACAGAGAGTGAGACACAAACATGGGGCTGTGATGGTTTCATTAAAGACAAGAGATGAGAAGAAGACTGGAGTCAGTGAGAAAACAAGGAAACAAAGTAACGTCAAACTTACGTCTGTGATCTGTCAGCATCTCCTCTCCCTCTGGTGCGGCTGTCAACACAGGAGTTTAAATATTGGCACAATGGTCAGCCAATCAGGTGTGAAAGCTTGAAATGTTTGGGGCGGGGCTTATTATTGAAAACATGTGCGCTGTGACTGAGGAGCCTGGTGGTTCAGTGGCTGCGGTGCGCGTTGAGCCGGAGTGTGGATATGGAGTGTGCGCCTGTGTGCCGCGCCACGCCGCGCGGCTTAAGTGAAGACCGACACGCGCCGGGCTGAGGTGGGATCCTGGCGGGGCCGGGCGCACCGCACTTCCTTGTATCTAAAGAAAAAAAGAAAAGAATGCATTTGAAATTGTATTGTAGCTTGAGCATGCACATGAGTTCATTTGTCAATGTGTGCCGTGATTTCATAGCGCTGTCCACGGTGATGAAATGAGCCTCGGTGTCGGCAGCGTCACGGGGCCACCTCATTTTATATTTCCAGATTGTGGCTATGTTTGCACTGAGTGTGTTTCTTTCATTTCAACAATGTAGCCATAATGGTCTCTGGTTTTATGAAGTTAATGTTGAGAATGTATCTTGTCTGCGGGGAATGAGTTACTTCAACTTTAACCATTTAGGAAACCAATTAAGTTTATTAACTCAAACAATTTAAGCATACAAAAGTATTTGATTTGAGTACAAGTAACTCAAGTATTTGTTGTTAAAGTCACTTGGGTAAAGTGCATTGTACTAATTCCATTCAGTTAATGAAAACTACTAAGTATGTGACACTTATGTGAAACGGATTTATCTGAACTGAAATGATCTTCTTTATACAAATGTTAATACTTAAGTTGAATTGACTCTTTTCTTTCTACTAAATCAAATTATTACATTCTACTTCTGACAACTTCAAATGGAGAGCGTAGATCAGTGTGTGAGCCATTACAACCTGATTGTGCGGACCAGAGACACATGGTGAGTTTCAAAGGGAACTCCTGCAGGAACCTGATCTTCATTCACTACTGCCACCAGGGCCACTGCCCCTCTTGGGTTGCTTCCAACTCATCCTGAAAAGGGAACAAACACATGTTCAGTGTTTTCAGTGTATTCAGACAAATCATTCAACTTAAAAAAGAAAACATGATGTCGTCATCACTACTTGCGATGCAATAGTCAAATAGAAGCACTCTCAATAAAAAGGTAAACATGTTGCATGTATTATTTGTGAAATGTGGCGTTGTTTGTAGTTTAGTGTGTTTCCGCGTTTTCACGGCAGGGATGGCGTCTGCTGAGACGCTGGTTCCGCGGCTGCTGTGCGTTTGGCGCTGCGGCGGCGGTGCGTGTCCTCACTTAAACTGTGAGGACTGTACTCATGAGTTTATTTGTCAATGTGTGCCGTGATTTCATAGCGCTGTCCACGGTGCTGAAATGAGCCTCGGTGTCGGCAGCGTCACAGGGTGACCTCATTTTATATTTCCAGATTGTGGCTATGTTTGCACTGAGTGTGTTTCTTTAATTTCAACAATGTAGCCATAATGGTCTCCAACAACGGTGAACAAAACAAACGCCACAGAAGCTGCAGTGCAAACTCCACCCACCTATAGCTGCAGAGGAAAAACTACATGTCTACTATAAACTGCTTTCTATATTCCTTCCTTGTTGGATTTAAACACACATCTGCCAATTTATTAGGTACACATTTTCTGTTTATGAACACACTGATTGAAGGAGCCAATCACATGGCAGTAAGTCATTGCATTTAGGCAGGTAGACATGATCAGGACGCCCAAATCAAGTTCAAACAGACTATCAGCATTAGGAAGAAAGGTGATTCAAGGAGCTTTTAATGTGGCATGGTTACTGGTAGTATTTTTACAAACTGCTTGCACAACCACGGTGTGACAAACAGAAAATATCCAGTGATGCCATGTTGAGGTCAAAGATCAGCAGAAAGGCCATGCTAAGAAAGCAAAAGGAACTCAAATCAGCGCAACCAAAGTGTGCAGAACACCATCTGAAGGCACAACACATTGAACCTTGCCGAAAAATGACTGCCTCCGACGGGAACGCGCATCGGTTAAGAGGTAGTGAGCGTAGGTCTACTGGTAGATATAATACTGTATACAGGGTACACCCTATAAGTCGTTGTTTGAAGGAGCGATACTGACCAAATTCATTGTACATGCACCTGTTTTCCTCGACTGCTAATGCTGAAAAGATAGAGAATGTAAGCCCTAACAATCCAGAGTTACAGGGTGCAGTCACTTCTCGGCAGGCCCTGCCGAAATGTGACAGCACCCTGTAACTCTTTATTGCAAGAAGCAATATTGACCAAATTCACTGTACATGCACCTGGTTTCCTCTACTTTCCTCTCCTCTACTGATTCTTCCAATTAGCCACTCACAGTGTGACTCCTGGCTGCTGAGTTAGTTAGCACCAGTTAGTTACTAGAAACCCAAGCCTTTTTAGATGATTTATATTAATAAATACACCATTAAATAATGACTTCAGTGTCATTAATTATTTAAATTAATAAATAGCCTTTACAATAATTACTTACATCACATTGGTTTTCTTAGGTTACAAAATACTGACCTGGGTTTTTTTCGTCATCACTTAGTAACAACAATAATAATAATAATAATAATAATAATAATAAGAATAATATTCAGTGGAGCTCCACTTCAGGTTTTACTTGATACTCATTCCAAACTAAATGTTTATTTAAATATTAGTTTAAATGTCATATGATAAAAAAAAAGTGTTAAAGTTTGAGTGTACACTTACAATTAAGTGTTAAGTGTGTTTGTTTCTGTTTGGTTGTGATGAGTTTCTGTTGTACTCACACCAGCAAACCAAATCCAGTTCAGTCCGTCCATGAATACCAGTCCGGGTTTTGTAGCAGGTTTGCGTTGATGCTGCAAACAGAGAGTGAGACACAAACAGGTGACTGTGATCGTTTCATTAAAGACAAGAGATGAGAAGAAGACTGATGTCAGTGAAGAAACAAGGAAACAAAGTAACGTCAAACTTACATCTGTGATCTGTCCCTCTGGTGCGGCTGTCAACACAGGAGTTTAAATATTGGCACAATGGTCAGCCAATCAGGTGTGAAAGCTTGAAATGTTTGGGGCGGGGCTTATTATTGAAAACATGTGCGCTGTGACTGAGGAGCCTGGTGGTTCAGTGGCTGCGGTGCGCGTTGAGCCGGAGTGTGGATATGGAGTGTGCGCCTGTGTGCCGCGCCACGCCGCGCGGCTTAAGTGAAGACCGACACGCGCCGGGCTGAGGTGGGATCCTGGCGGGGCCGGGCGCACCGCACTTCCTTGTATCTAAAGAAAAAAAGAAAAGAATGCATTTGAAATTGTATTGTAGCTTGAGCATGCACATGAGTTCATTTGTCAATGTGTGCCGTGATTTCATAGCGCTGTCCACGGTGATGAAATGAGCCTCGGTGTCGGCAGCGTCACGGGGCCACCTCATTTTATATTTCCAGATTGTGGCTATGTTTGCACTGAGTGTGTTTCTTTCATTTCAACAATGTAGCCATAATGGTCTCTGGTTTTATGAAGTTAATGTTGAGAATGTATCTTGTCTGCGGGGAATGAGTTACTTCAACTTTAACCATTTAGGAAACCAATTAAGTTTATTAACTCAAACAATTTAAGCATACAAAAGTATTTGATTTGAGTACAAGTAACTCAAGTATTTGTTGTTAAAGTAACTTGGGTAAAGTGCATTGTACTAATTCCATTCAGTTAATGAAAACTACTAAGTATGTGACACTTATGTGAAACGGATTTATCTGAACTGAAATGATCTTCTTTATACAAATGTTAATACTTAAGTTGAATTGACTCTTTTCTTTCTACTAAATCAAATTATTACATTCTACTTCTGACAACTTCAAATGGAGAGCGTAGATCAGTGTGTAAGCCATTACAACCTGATTGTGAGGACCAGAGACACATGGTGAGTTTCAAAGGGAACTCCTGCAGGAACCTGATCTTCATTCACTACTGCCACCAGGGCCACTGCCCTTCTTGGGTTGCTTCCAACTCATCCTGAAAAAGGAACAAACACATGTGCAGTGTTTTCAGTGTATTCAGACAAATCATTCAACTTAAAAAAGAAAACATGATGTCATCATCACTACTTGCGATGCAATAGTCAAATAGAAGCACTGTCAATAAAAAGGTAAACATGTTGCATGTATTATTTGTGAAATGTGGCGTTGTTTGTAGTTTAGTGTGTTTCCGCGTTTTCACGGCAGGGATGGCGTCTGCTGAGACGCTGGTTCCGCGGCTGCTGTGCGTTTGGCGCTGCGGCGGCGGTGCGTGTCCTCACTTAAACTGTGAGGACTGTACTCATGAGTTTATTTGTCAATGTGTGCCGTGATTTCATAGCGCTGTCCACGGTGCTGAAATGAGCCTCGGTGTCGGCAGCGTCACAGGGTGACCTCATTTTATATTTCCAGATTGTGGCTATGTTTGCACTGAGTGTGTTTCTTTAATTTCAACAATGTAGCCATAATGGTCTCCAACAACGGTGAACAAAACAAACGCCACAGAAGCTGCAGTGCAAACTCCACCCACCTATAGCTGCAGAGGAAAAACTACATGTCTACTATAAACTGCTTTCTATATTCCTTCCTGGTTGGATTTAAACACACATCTGCCAATTTATTAGGTACACATTTTCTGTTTATGAACACACTGATTGAAGGAGCCAATCACATGGCAGTAAGTCATTGCATTTAGGCAGGTAGACATGATCAGGACGCCCAAATCAAGTTCAAACAGACTATCAGCATTAGGAAGAAAGGTGATTCAAGGAGCTTTTAATGTGGCATGGTTACTGGTAGTATTTTTACAAACTGCTTGCACAACCACGGTGTGACAAACAGAAAATATCCAGTGATGCCATGTTGAGGTCAAAGATCAGCAGAAAGGCCATGCTAAGAAAGCAAAAGGAACTCAAATCAGCGCAACCAAAGTGTGCAGAACACCATCTGAAGGCACAACACATTGAACCTTGCCGAAAAATGACTGCCTCCGACGGGAACGCGCATCGGTTAAGAGGTAGTGAGCGTAGGTCTACTGGTAGATATAATACTGTATACAGGGTACACCCTATAAGTCGTTGTTTGAAGGAGCGATACTGACCAAATTCATTGTACATGCACCTGTTTTCCTCGACTGCTAATGCTGAAAAGATAGAGAATGTAAGCCCTAACAATCCAGAGTTACAGGGTGCAGTCACTTCTCGGCAGGCCCTGCCGAAATGTGACAGCACCCTGTAACTCTTTATTGCAAGAAGCAATATTGACCAAATTCACTGTACATGCACCTGGTTTCCTCTACTTTCCTCTCCTCTACTGATTCTTCCAATTAGCCACTCACAGTGTGACTCCTGGCTGCTGAGTTAGTTAGCACCAGTTAGTTACTAGAAACCCAAGCCTTTTTAGATGATTTATATTAATAAATACACCATTAAATAACGACTTAAGTGTCATTAATTATTTAAATTAATAAATAGCCTTTTCAATAATTACTTACATCACATTGGTTTTCTTAGGTTACAAAATACTGACCTGGGTTTTTTTCGTCATCACTTAGTAACAATAATAATAATAATAATAATAATAATAATAATATTCAGTGGAGCTCCACTTCAAGTTTTACTTGATACTCATTCCAAACTAAATGTTTATTTAAATATTAGTTTAAATGTCATATGATAAAAAAAAGTGTTAAAGTTTGAGTGTACACTTACAATTAAGTGTTAAGTGTGTTTGTTTCTGTTTGGTTGTGATGAGTTTCTGTTGTACTCACACCATCAAACCGAATCCAGTTCAGTCCGTCCATGAATACCAGTCCGGGTTTTGTAGCAGGTTTGCGTTGATGCTGCAAACAGAGAGTGAGACACAAACAGGTGACTGTGATCGTTTCATTAAAGACAAGAGATGAGAAGAAGACTGATGTCAGTGAATAAACAAGGAAACAAAGTAACGTCAAACTTACATCTGTGATCTGTCCCTCTGGTGCGGCTGTCAACACAGGAGTTTAAATATTGGCACAATGGTCAGCCAATCAGGTGTGAAAGCTTGAAATGTTTGGGGCGGGGCTTATTATTGAAAACATGTGCGCTGTGACTGAGGAGCCTGGTGGTTCAGTGGCTGCGGTGCGCGTTGAGCCGGAGTGTGGATATGGAGTGTGCGCCTGTGTGCCGCGCCACGCTGCGCGGCTTAAGTTAAGACCGACACGCGCCGGGCTGAGGTGGGATCCTGGCGGGGCCGGGCGCACCGCACTTCCTTGTATCTAAAGAAAAAAAGAAAAGAATGCATTTGAAATTGTATTGTAGCTTGAGCATGCACATGAGTTCATTTGTCAATGTGTGCCGTGATTTCATAGCGCTGTCCACGGTGATGAAATGAGCCTCGTGTCGGCAGCGTCACGGGGCCACCTCATTTTATATTTCCAGATTGTGGCTATGTTTGCACTGAGTGTGTTTCTTTCATTTCAACAATGTAGCCATAATGGTCTCTGGTTTTATGAAGTTAATGTTGAGAATGTATCTTGTCTGCGGGGAATGAGTTACTTCAACTTTAACCATTTAGGAAACCAATTAAGTTTATTAACTCAAACAATTTAAGCATACAAAAGTATTTGATTTGAGTACAAGTAACTCAAGTATTTGTTGTTAAAGTAACTTGGGTAAAGTGCATTGTACTAATTCCATTCAGTTAATGAAAACTACTAAGTATGTGACACTTATGTGAAACGGATTTATCTGAACTGAAATGATCTTCTTTATACAAATGTTAATACTTAAGTTGAATTGACTCTTTTCTTTCTACTAAATCAAATTATTACATTCTACTTCTGACAACTTCAAATGGAGAGCGTAGATCAGTGTGTGAGCCATTACAACCTGATTGTGAGGACCAGAGACACATGGTGAGTTTCAAAGGGAACTCCTGCAGGAACCTGATCTTCATTCACTACTGCCACCAGGGCCACTGCCCCTCTTGGGTTGCTTCCAACTCATCCTGAAAAGGGAACAAACACATGTTCAGTGTTTTCAGTGTATTCAGACAAATCATTCAACTTAAAAAAGAAAACATGATGTCATCATCACTACTTGCGATGCAATAGTCAAATAGAAGCACTGTCAATAAAAAGGTAAACATGTTGCATGTATTATTTGTGAAATGTGGCGTTGTTTGTAGTTTAGTGTGTTTCCGCGTTTTCACGGCAGGGATGGCGTCTGCTGAGACGCTGATTCCGCGGCTGCCGTGCGTTTGGCGCTGCGGTGGCGGTACGTGTCGTGTTTGCGCTGACTGTGTGCCCCGCCGCGCGGCTTAAGTGAGGACCGACACGCGCCGGGCCGAGGTGGGATCTCGGTGCCGTGTGCTGTGGCTGCGGTACGTGTCGCAACTGAGGAGCCTGGTGGTTCAGCGGCAGCGGTGCGCCGGAGTGTGGATATGGAGTGGCTCGGGAACAAACACATGTTCAGTGTTTTCAGTGTATTCAGACAAATCATTCAACTTAAAAAAGAAAACATGATGTCATCATCACTACTTGCGATGCAATAGTCAAATAGAAGCACTGTCAATAAAAAGGTAAACATGTTGCATGTATTATTTGTGAAATGTGGCGTTGTTTGTAGTTTAGTGTGTTTCCGCGTTTTCACGGCAGGGATGGCGTCTGCTGAGACGCTGATTCCGCGGCTGCTGTGCGTTTGGCGCTGCGGTGGCGGTACGTGTCGTGTTTGCGCTGACTGTGTGCCCCGCCGCGCGGCTTAAGTGAGGATCGACACGCGCCGGGCCGAGGTGGGATCTCGGTGCCGTGTGCTGTGGCTGCGGTACGTGTGGCAACTGAGGAGCCTGGTGGTTCAGCGGCTGCGGTGCGCGTCGCGCCGTTGTGCGGATATGGAGGGTGCGCCTGTGCGCTGCGCCACGCTGCGCGGCTTAAGTGAAGACCGACACGCGCCGGGCCGAGGCGGGGCCGGGCGCACCGCACTTTTTTTATGAAGTTAATGTTGAGAATGTATCTTGAATGTATCTCGGTTTGCGCGGGCTCCGTGGCTGCTGTGCGCTCCGTGCGCTCCGCGGCTGCGGTTCCGGTGCCGTGCGCTGTGGCGGCGGTACCTCTCGTAACTGGGGAGCCTTGTGGTTCCGCGGCCGCGGTGCGTGTCCTCACTTAAACTGTGAGGACTGTACTCAGGCCAGTAAACTAACCTGATCTTCATTCACTACTGCCACCAGGGCCACTGCCCCTCTTGGGTTGCTTCCAACTCATCCTGAAAAGGGAACAAACACATGTTCAGTGTTTTCAGTGTATTCAGACAAATCATTCAACTTAAAAAAGAAAACATGATGTCATCATCACTACTTGCGATGCAATAGTCAAATAGAAGCACTGCCAATAAAAAGGTAAACATGTTGCATGTATTATTTGTGAAATGTGGCGTTGTTTGTAGTTTAGTGTGTTTCCGCGTTTTCACGGCAGGGATGGCGTCTGCTGAGACGCTGATTCCGCGGCTGCTGTGCGTTTGGCGCTGCGGCGGCGGTACGTGTCGTGTTTGCGCTGACTGTGTGCCCCGCCGCGCGGCTTAAGTGAGGACCGACACGCGCCGGGCCGAGGTGGGATCTCGGTGCCGTGTGCTGTGGCTGCGGTACGTGTCGCAACTGAGGAGCCTGGTGGTTCAGCGGCAGCGGTGCGCCGGAGTGTGGATATGGAGTGGCTCGGGAACAAACACATGTTCAGTGTTTTCAGTGTATTCAGACAAATCATTCAACTTAAAAAAGAAAACATGATGTCATCATCACTACTTGCGATGCAATAGTCAAATAGAAGCACTGTCAATAAAAAGGTAAACATGTTGCATGTATTATTTGTGAAATGTGGCGTTGTTTGTAGTTTAGTGTGTTTCCGCGTTTTCACGGCAGGGATGGCGTCTGCTGAGACGCTGGTTCCGCGGCTGCTGTGCGTTTGGCGCTGCGGCGGCGGTACGTGTCGTGTTTGCGCTGACTGTGTGCCCCGCCGCGCGGCTTAAGTGAGGACCGACACGCGCCGGGCCGAGGTGGGATCTCGGTGCCGTGTGCTGTGGCTGCGGTACGTGTGGCAACTGAGGAGCCTGGTGGTTCAGCGGCTGCGGTGCGCGTCGCGCCGTTGTGCGGATATGGAGGGTGCGCCTGTGCGCTGCGCCACGCCGCGCGGCTTAAGTGAAGACCGACACGCGCCGGGCCGAGGCGGGGCCGGGCGCACCGCACTTTTTTTATGAAGTTAATGTTGAGAATGTATCTTGAATGTATCTCGGTTTGCGCGGGCTCCGTGGCTGCTGTGCGCTCCGTGCGCTCCGCGGCTGCGGTTCCGGTGCCGTGCGCTGCGGCGGCGGTACCTGTCGTAACTGGGGAGCCTGGTGGTTCCGCGGCCGCGGTGCGTGTCCTCACTTAAACTGTGAGGACTGTACTCATGAGTTTATTTGTCAATGTGTGCCGTGATTTCATAGCGCTGTCCACGGTGCTGAAATGAGCCTCGGTGTCGGCAGCGTCACAGGGTGACCTCATTTTATATTTCCAGATTGTGGCTATGTTTGCACTGAGTGTGTTTCTTTAATTTCAACAATGTAGCCATAATGGTCTCCAACAACGGTGAACAAAACAAACGCCACAGAAGCTGCAGTGCAAACTCCACCCACCTATAACTGCAGAGGAAAAACTACATGTCTACTATAAACTGCTTTCTATATTCCTTCCTGGTTGGATTTAAACACACATCTGCCAATTTATTAGGTACACATTTTCTGTTTATGAACACACTGATTGAAGGAGCCAATCACATGGCAGTAAGTCATTGCATTTAGGCAGGTAGACATGATCAGGACGCCCAAATCAAGTTCAAACAGACTATCAGCATTAGGAAGAAAGGTGATTCAAGGAGCTTTTAATGTGGCATGGTTACTGGTAGTATTTTTACAAACTGCTTGCACAACCACGGTGTGACAAACAGAAAATATCCAGTGATGCCATGTTGAGGTCAAAGATCAGCAGAAAGGCCATGCTAAGAAAGCAAAAGGAACTCAAATCAGCGCAACCAAAGTGTGCAGAACACCATCTGAAGGCACAACACATTGAACCTTGCCGAAAAATGACTGCCTCCGACGGGAACGCGCATCGGTTAAGAGGTAGTGAGCGTAGGTCTACTGGTAGATATAATACTGTATACAGGGTACACCCTATAAGTCGTTGTTTGAAGGAGCGATACTGACCAAATTCATTGTACATGCACCTGTTTTCCTCGACTGCTAATGCTGAAAAGATAGAGAATGTAAGCCCTAACAATCCAGAGTTACAGGGTGCAGTCACTTCTCGGCAGGCCCTGCCGAAATGTGACAGCACCCTGTAACTCTTTATTGCAAGAAGCAATATTGACCAAATTCACTGTACATGCACCTGGTTTCCTCTACTTTCCTCTCCTCTACTGATTCTTCCAATTAGCCACTCACAGTGTGACTCCTGGCTGCTGAGTTAGTTAGCACCAGTTAGTTACTAGAAACCCAAGCCTTTTTAGATGATTTATATTAATAAATACACCATTAAATAACGACTTAAGTGTCATTAATTATTTAAATTAATAAATAGCCTTTTCAATAATTACTTACATCACATTGGTTTTCTTAGGTTACAAAATACTGACCTGGGTTTTTTTCGTCATCACTTAGTAACAATAATAATAATAATAATAATAATAATAATAATAATAATATTCAGTGGAGCTCCACTTCAGGTTTTACTTGATACTCATTCCAAACTAAATGTTTATTTAAATATTAGTTTAAATGTCATATGATAAAAAAAAGTGTTAAAGTTTGAGTGTACACTTACAATTAAGTGTTAAGTGTGTTTGTTTCTGTTTGGTTGTGATGAGTTTCTGTTGTACTCACACCATCAAACCGAATCCAGTTCAGTCCGTCCATGAATACCAGTCCGGGTTTTGTAGCAGGTTTGCGTTGATGCTGCAAACAGAGAGTGAGACACAAACAGGTGACTGTGATCGTTTCATTAAAGACAAGAGATGAGAAGAAGACTGATGTCAGTGAATAAACAAGGAAACAAAGTAACGTCAAACTTACATCTGTGATCTGTCCCTCTGGTGCGGCTGTCAACACAGGAGTTTAAATATTGGCACAATGGTCAGCCAATCAGGTGTGAAAGCTTGAAATGTTTGGGGCGGGGCTTATTATTGAAAACATGTGCGCTGTGACTGAGGAGCCTGGTGGTTCAGTGGCTGCGGTGCGCGTTGAGCCGGAGTGTGGATATGGAGTGTGCGCCTGTGTGCCGCGCCACGCCGCGCGGCTTAAGTGAAGACCGACACGCGCCGGGCTGAGGTGGGATCCTGGCGGGGCCGGGCGCACCGCACTTCCTTGTATCTAAAGAAAAAAAGAAAAGAATGCATTTGAAATTGTATTGTAGCTTGAGCATGCACATGAGTTCATTTGTCAATGTGTGCCGTGATTTCATAGCGCTGTCCACGGTGATGAAATGAGCCTCGGTGTCGGCAGCGTCACGGGGCCACCTCATTTTATATTTCCAGATTGTGGCTATGTTTGCACTGAGTGTGTTTCTTTCATTTCAACAATGTAGCCATAATGGTCTCTGGTTTTATGAAGTTAATGTTGAGAATGTATCTTGTCTGCGGGGAATGAGTTACTTCAACTTTAACCATTTAGGAAACCAATTAAGTTTATTAACTCAAACAATTTAAGCATACAAAAGTATTTGATTTGAGTACAAGTAACTCAAGTATTTGTTGTTAAAGTAACTTGGGTAAAGTGCATTGTACTAATTCCATTCAGTTAATGAAAACTACTAAGTATGTGACACTTATGTGAAACGGATTTATCTGAACTGAAATGATCTTCTTTATACAAATGTTAATACTTAAGTTGAATTGACTCTTTTCTTTCTACTAAATCAAATTATTACATTCTACTTCTGACAACTTCAAATGGAGAGCGTAGATCAGTGTGTGAGCCATTACAACCTGATTGTGAGGACCAGAGACACATGGTGAGTTTCAAAGGGAACTCCTGCAGGAACCTGATCTTCATTCACTACTGCCACCAGGGCCACTGCCCCTCTTGGGTTGCTTCCAACTCATCCTGAAAAGGGAACAAACACATGTTCAGTGTTTTCAGTGTATTCAGACAAATCATTCAACTTAAAAAAGAAAACATGATGTCATCATCACTACTTGCGATGCAATAGTCAAATAGAAGCACTGTCAATAAAAAGGTAAACATGTTGCATGTATTAGTTGTGAAATGTGGCGTTACACTGTACTCACATCTTATACCAAACTGAGAATACAAGTGCGTGTCCTCACTTAAACTGTGAGGACTGTACTCACGCCAGTAAACCGAATCCAGTCTGGGGTTTGTAGCAGGTTTGTAGGTTTGTGCGCCACGCCGCGCGACTTAAGTGAAGACCGACACGCGCCAGGCCGAGGTGGGATCTCGGCAGGGCTGGGCGCTGTGGCTGCGGTACGTGTCGCAACTGAGGAGCCTGGTGGTTCAGCGGCTGCAGTGCGCGTCGCGCCGGAGTGTGGATATGGAGGGTGCGCCGCGGCTTAAGTGAAGACCGACACGCGCCGGGCCGCACCGCACTTCCTTGTATCTTAATAAAAAGAAAAGAATGCATTTGAAATTGTATTGTAGCTTGAGCATGCGCATGATTTTATTTGTCAATGTGTGCCGTGATTTCATAGCGCTGTCCACGGTGCTGAAATGAGCCTCGCTGTCATATTAAAACTCTTTTCCAGATGAGGCATTGCTACAACAATGACTTTGACAGTGTGTGGGTGTCACCATCCTCTTTCACTCACTTGAGCTTCACTAAAGAGTGCAGGTCGTCTCTCTTTTAGTTCGGCAAGGAGGAGCTGAATTCACAGTTTCTTCATGCCCGAGTGCTGCATATGTTGATGGAGACCTGTGACATAAAACACAAAGAGCTACTGATGGTGCTACGTCTGTTTTTCACTAGACTACTCATAGATATCAGTACATCAACTGACAGTTAATGTATTATTTATTTGAACTTACAATTGTACATTTATATTCAAATACATACACAAATATGAAAGAACTGTACACTATAGTGGCGGTGATTGACTGAACATCATATGTTGGGTGCACATTTAAACACAGGATCCAGGCAGCTTTCCAAGTTGCAATATTTTATTTCCAAGTAAACGGTAGTCGGTGATGAGGGGTAATGGTGGATGATTCTGTCTATATGAAAATGATAAAGGAAATATTACAATCTAGAAAGTATCAAATATACAATAAGAAATGAGGTTGTCTTAGACTAACATCAATAATACATCCACTCTTACTTCCCTCTCTTTAGCAAAGGATTAAACTCAGGAATCTAGTATAATGACACACAAGCAATAAGTAAGTCTTCATACAAGATGTAGTATCAACCAAATGAATCATTAAATGAGTGAACGTCCATAAAACTCACAGCCAGTGTCCCTTTGTTCTCGTGGATTGTTTGGAGGGAAAATAGGGGGGTCAAAGGGCGGAAGGGGCGGGTTATATAGGATTAGGGGTGTGGTCCAGGTAGGTGGGCCAGTGATGAGGCAGGTGAGGAGGAGACTTGGGATTTTAACAAATACATATACAATGGCCGTGCCACTTTAATATAAACCTAAAATTCGAAGGTAAAATCAATTATTAGTAATAATATACAAAGTGTTTACATTAAAAACAAAGTAACATGTCAACCACAAATCTATGGATCACACCAAGCATCTGAGAGACGTCTGAGCCAGAGGATCATTTCATCAGGACAGGCCGAGGTAACGCTGCTCTGCCCTGGGCACTGTGAGCACCGAGTGTCCGCAGAGGCGGAGTTGATCACCTCCGACAACGTACCGCGCTGAAATCAGTTCCAGGTTGGATATTCAACAGACATTCGCTCCAGATCCAACGGCACCCTCCTCCTTCTCCACCCCGAGATAGGTGCACGATCACGGCTTGTACAAAGTCCGACCCATCGCTCTCAACAACCGTGGTCTCATTTAGGGACCATCAACGAATTACCGTTAAAAATGGATTAAAAAAAATTATGGGAGGTACTAAAATGGAATAAAAAGAGGTGTGTCCTGACTAGGCAGTCTAGTTCTATGTTGCTGCACTGTTTTGGAATCTTTAGGGTCACATGGCCTGGACGCGATTGAGATAAAATGCTAATATTTGCATTAAAGAAATGATTGAAAGTAAATCAAGTATTTAAATGGAATATAAAGAGGTGTGTCCTGACTAGGCAGTCTAGTACTATGTTTGTACACTCATTTGGAGTCTTTGGGTCACATTGCCTGGAAGCTATTGAGCTAAAATGCTAATATTTACATTATTAAAATTATAAAAAAAATAAATGAGGTAATTAAATATTAGTTTAATGTCATATGATCAAAATTAAAGTGTTAACGTTCGACTCTACACTTAGATTCAAGTGTTAAGTGTGTTTGCGGTTTGTTTCTGTCTGGTTGTGATGACTTTCTGTTGTACTCACGCCAGTAAACCGAATCCAGTCTGGGGTTTGTAGCAGGTTTGTACTGTAGCAGGTTTGCATTGGTGCTGCAAACAGAGAGTGAGACACAAACATGGGGCTGTGATGGTTTCAATAAAGACAAGAGATGAGAAGAAGACTGGAGTCAGTGAGAAAACAAGGAAACAAAGTAACGTCAAACTTACGTCTGTGATCTGTCAGCATCTCCTCTCCCTCTGGTGCGGCAGTCAACACAGGAGTTTAAATATTGGCACAATGGTCAGCCAATCAGGTGTGAAAGCTTGAAATGTTTGGGGCGGGGCTTATTATTGAAAACATGTGCGCTGTGACTGAGGAGCCTGGTGGTTCAGTGGCTGCGGTGCGCGTTGAGCCGGAGTGTGGATATGGAGTGTGCGCCTGTGTGCCGCGCCACGCCGCGCGGCTTAAGTGAAGACCGACCCGCGCCGGGCTGAGGTGGGATCCTGGCGGGGCCGGGCGCACCGCACTTCCTTGTATCTAAAGAAAAAAAGAAAAGAATGCATTTGAAATTGTATTGTAGCTTGAGCATGCACATGAGTTCATTTGTCAATGTGTGCCGTGATTTCATAGCGCTGTCCACGGTGATGAAATGAGCCTCGTGTCGGCAGCGTCACGGGGCCACCTCATTTTATATTTCCAGATTGTGGCTATGTTTGCACTGAGTGTGTTTCTTTCATTTCAACAATGTAGCCATAATGGTCTCTGGTTTTATGAAGTTAATGTTGAGAATGTATCTTGTCTGCGGGGAATGAGTTACTTCAACTTTAACCATTTAGGAAACCAATTAAGTTTATTAACTCAAACAATTTAAGCATACAAAAGTATTTGATTTGAGTACAAGTAACTCAAGTATTTGTTGTTAAAGTAACTTGGGTAAAGTGCATTGTACTAATTCCATTCAGTTAATGAAAACTACTAAGTATGTGACACTTATGTGAAACGGATTTATCTGAACTGAAATGATCTTCTTTATACAAATGTTAATACTTAAGTTGAATTGACTCTTTTCTTTCTACTAAATCAAATTATTACATTCTACTTCTGACAACTTCAAATGGAGAGCGTAGATCAGTGTGTGAGCCATTACAACCTGATTGTGAGGACCAGAGACACATGGTGAGTTTCAAAGGGAACTCCTGCAGGAACCTGATCTTCATTCACTACTGCCACCAGGGCCACTGCCCCTCTTGGGTTGCTTCCAACTCATCCTGAAAAGGGAACAAACACATGTTCAGTGTTTTCAGTGTATTCAGACAAATCATTCAACTTAAAAAAGAAAACATGATGTCATCATCACTACTTGCGATGCAATAGTCAAATAGAAGCACTGTCAATAAAAAGGTAAACATGTTGCATGTATTATTTGTGAAATGTGGCGTTGTTTGTAGTTTAGTGTGTTTCCGCGTTTTCACGGCAGGGATGGCGTCTGCTGAGACGCTGATTCCGCGGCTGCTGTGCGTTTGGCGCTGCGGTGGCGGTACGTGTCGTGTTTGCGCTGACTGTGTGCCCCGCCGCGCGGCTTAAGTGAGGACCGACACGCGCCGGGCCGAGGTGGGATCTCGGTGCCGTGTGCTGTGGCTGCGGTACGTGTCGCAACTGAGGAGCCTGGTGGTTCAGCGGCAGCGGTGCGCCGGAGTGTGGATATGGAGTGGCTCGGGAACAAACACATGTTCAGTGTTTTCAGTGTATTCAGACAAATCATTCAACTTAAAAAAGAAAACATGATGTCATCATCACTACTTGCGATGCAATAGTCAAATAGAAGCACTGTCAATAAAAAGGTAAACATGTTGCATGTATTATTTGTGAAATGTGGCGTTGTTTGTAGTTTAGTGTGTTTCCGCGTTTTCACGGCAGGGATGGCGTCTGCTGAGACGCTGGTTCCGCGGCTGCTGTGCGTTTGGCGCTGCGGCGGCGGTACGTGTCGTGTTTGCGCTGACTGTGTGCCCCGCCGCGCGGCTTAAGTGAGGACCGACGCGCGCCGGGCCGAGGTGGGATCTCGGTGCCGTGTGCTGTGGCTGCGGTACGTGTGGCAACTGAGGAGCCTGGTGGTTCAGCGGCTGCGGTGCGCGTCGCGCCGTTGTGCGGATATGGAGGGTGCGCCTGTGCGCTGCGCCACGCCGCGCGGCTTAAGTGAAGACCGACACGCGCCGGGCCGAGGCGGGGCTGGGCGCACCGCACTTTTTTTATGAAGTTAATGTTGAGAATGTATCTTGAATGTATCTCGGTTTGCGCAGGCTCCGTGGCTGCTGTGCGCTCCGTGCGCTCCGCGGCTGCGGTTCCGGTGCCGTGCGCTGCGGCGGCGGTACCTGTCGTAACTGGGGAGCCTGGTGGTTCCGCGGCCGCGGTGCGTGTCCTCACTTAAACTGTGAGGACTGTACTCAGGCCAGTAAACTAACCTGATCTTCATTCACTACTGCCACCAGGGCCACTGCCCCTCTTGGGTTGCTTCCAACTCATCCTGAAAAGGGAACAAACACATGTTCAGTGTTTTCAGTGTATTCAGACAAATCATTCAACTTAAAAAAGAAAACATGATGTCATCATCACTACTTGCGATGCAATAGTCAAATAGAAGCACTGCCAATAAAAAGGTAAACATGTTGCATGTATTATTTGTGAAATGTGGCGTTGTTTGTAGTTTAGTGTGTTTCCGCGTTTTCACGGCAGGGATGGCGTCTGCTGAGACGCTGATTCCGCGGCTGCTGTGCGTTTGGCGCTGCGGCGGCGGTACGTGTCGTGTTTGCGCTGACTGTGTGCCCCGCCGCGCGGCTTAAGTGAGGACCGACACGCGCCGGGCCGAGGTGGGATCTCGGTGCCGTGTGCTGTGGCTGCGGTACGTGTCGCAACTGAGGAGCCTGGTGGTTCAGCGGCAGCGGTGCGCCGGAGTGTGGATATGGAGTGGCTCGGGAACAAACACATGTTCAGTGTTTTCAGTGTATTCAGACAAATCATTCAACTTAAAAAAGAAAACATGATGTCATCATCACTACTTGCGATGCAATAGTCAAATAGAAGCACTGTCAATAAAAAGGTAAACATGTTGCATGTATTATTTGTGAAATGTGGCGTTGTTTGTAGTTTAGTGTGTTTCCGCGTTTTCACGGCAGGGATGGCGTCTGCTGAGACGCTGGTTCCGCGGCTGCTGTGCGTTTGGCGCTGCGGCGGCGGTACGTGTCGTGTTTGCGCTGACTGTGTGCCCCGCCGCGCGGCTTAAGTGAGGACCGACACGCGCCGGGCCGAGGTGGGATCTCGGTGCCGTGTGCTGTGGCTGCGGTACGTGTGGCAACTGAGGAGCCTGGTGGTTCAGCGGCTGCGGTGCGCGTCGCGCCGTTGTGCGGATATGGAGGGTGCGCCTGTGCGCTGCGCCACGCCGCGCGGCTTAAGTGAAGACCGACACGCGCCGGGCCGAGGCGGGGCCGGGCGCACCGCACTTTTTTTATGAAGTTAATGTTGAGAATGTATCTTGAATGTATCTCGGTTTGCGCGGGCTCCGTGGCTGCTGTGCGCTCCGTGCGCTCCGCGGCTGCGGTTCCGGTGCCGTGCGCTGCGGCGGCGGTACCTGTCGTAACTGGGGAGCCTGGTGGTTCCGCGGCCGCGGTGCGTGTCCTCACTTAAACTGTGAGGACTGTACTCATGAGTTTATTTGTCAATGTGTGCCGTGATTTCATAGCGCTGTCCACGGTGCTGAAATGAGCCTCGGTGTCGGCAGCGTCACAGGGTGACCTCATTTTCTATTTCCAGATTGTGGCTATGTTTGCACTGAGTGTGTTTCTTTCATTTCAACAATGTAGCCATAATGGTCTCCAACAACGGTGAACAAAACAAACGCCACAGAAGCTGCAGTGCAAACTCCACCCACCTATAACTGCAGAGGAAAAACTACATGTCTACTATAAACTGCTTTCTATATTCCTTCCTGGTTGGATTTAAACACACATCTGCCAATTTATTAGGTACACATTTTCTGTTTATGAACACACTGATTGAAGGAGCCAATCACATGGCAGTAAGTCATTGCATTTAGGCAGGTAGACATGATCAGGACGCCCAAATCAAGTTCAAACAGACTATCAGCATTAGGAAGAAAGGTGATTCAAGGAGCTTTTAATGTGGCATGGTTACTGGTAGTATTTTTACAAACTGCTTGCACAACCACGGTGTGACAAACAGAAAATATCCAGTGATGCCATGTTGAGGTCAAAGATCAGCAGAAAGGCCATGCTAAGAAAGCAAAAGGAACTCAAATCAGCGCAACCAAAGTGTGCAGAACACCATCTGAAGGCACAACACATTGAACCTTGCCGAAAAATGACTGCCTCCGACGGGAACGCGCATCGGTTAAGAGGTAGTGAGCGTAGGTCTACTGGTAGATATAATACTGTATACAGGGTACACCCTATAAGTCGTTGTTTGAAGGAGCGATACTGACCAAATTCATTGTACATGCACCTGTTTTCCTCGACTGCTAATGCTGAAAAGATAGAGAATGTAAGCCCTAACAATCCAGAGTTACAGGGTGCAGTCACTTCTCGGCAGGCCCTGCCGAAATGTGACAGCACCCTGTAACTCTTTATTGCAAGAAGCAATATTGACCAAATTCACTGTACATGCACCTGGTTTCCTCTACTTTCCTCTCCTCTACTGATTCTTCCAATTAGCCACTCACAGTGTGACTCCTGGCTGCTGAGTTAGTTAGCACCAGTTAGTTACTAGAAACCCAAGCCTTTTTAGATGATTTATATTAATAAATACACCATTAAATAACGACTTAAGTGTCATTAATTATTTAAATTAATAAATAGCCTTTTCAATAATTACTTACATCACATTGGTTTTCTTAGGTTACAAAATACTGACCTGGGTTTTTTTCGTCATCACTTAGTAACAATAATAATAATAAAAATAACTAGTACCGCGCGCGGTTCTGAACGGGTTCGAGCCGACCCACGCGGGTCGCCGTGTGCCACGGCTCCCCGCGTGCCTCGCGCTCTCACCCGTTCATTCACCGCGCGCGGTACTAGTTATTTTCAGTACTAGTTATTTTCAGCGGCGTCCCAGCACATGTCGATCCAAATTTCGGGGGGGATCGGGAAACGTATGGCAAAGTTATAGGGCAATTCCTGTTTAAAATGGCCGACTTCCTGTTCGGTCAAATGCGCGTCCGTAAACGTGTTCAGGGATGTTCCCTTGTCTTACATATCAAGTTTTTTTCAGATCGGACAATCTTAGAGTTTACTTCCTGTTTCGGGCATTCCACTGCCTGTTGGGAGGTCACCTTTTGCAGACATGCTCAGGACAGGTCCCTGGTGTCACATATAAGGTTTCGTGCAAATCGGACAACATACGGCAAAGTTAGAGGGCACTTCCTGTTTACAATGGCCAACTTCCTGTTCGTCTCTGGAAACATGTTCAGGGAAGGTCCTGTAACTCACATATCTAGTTTTGTGTCAATCGGACAATGTAAGACTTTACTTCCTGTTTCGGGCGTTCCACTTCCTGTAGGGAGGTGACCTTTTATGGACATGCTCAGGACAGGTCCCTGATGTCACATATAAGGTTTTGTACAAATCGGACAACGTACGGCAAAGTTAGAGGGCACTTCCTGTTTAAAATGGCCGACTTCCTGTTCGGTCAACGGCGTCTCCGGAAACATGTTCAGGGAAGGTCCAGTAACTCACATATCTAGTTTCGTGTCAATCGGACAATGTAAGACTTTACTTCCTGTTTCGGGCGTTCCACTTCCTGTAGGGAGGTGACCTTTTACGGACATGTTGAGGAAGGGTCTGGGGTCCCACATACTAAGTTTCAAGTGGATACAACAATCCCTGTTGGAGCAGCATCAAAAACTATAAATGTAATTCTGTCTGCTGTCACCAGGGGGCGCTGTATTTGAAATTGAATATTGTCATATAGACGTGTTCAGGGCCGGACTGTCATCAATCCTTGCAAGTTTGGTTCAGATCGGACCAGGATTGGCAAAGTTGTAACAGTTTGTTTTTTTAGAATTTTCTACCACCACCAGGAGGCGCTGTTTTCAAAATGTACCGTTTCAGCAACATAGTCGTCTTCAGCAACTAACCATCATCAACTATAGCAAGTTTGGTTGGGATCAGACCTTCCATCGCGAAGTTATAAGAGTTTCATTGTCTGTTATGAAAAATTATTATTATCTCCAATTTTGGCGCCCCCTATCTCGTACGCCATACAATATTTTAAAAAGCTTTTGATAACTTTTGATGCTCAACTCGTCCACATTGATCTCACCAAGTTTGAAGGTGATCGCACAAAAGCTCTAGGAGGAGATAATTGAAATACAAGCTGTCATATTGTCTACTGTCACCAGGGGGCGCTGTTTTCGAAATTTAATATTTTCATATAGACGTCTTTAGGGCCGGACTATCATCAATCCTAGCAAGTTTGGTTCAGATCGGACCAGGATTCGCGAAGTTGTAGCAGTTTGATTTTTTGTCCCGAAAATCCGACTTTGCGTCGTTGCCATGGCAACACCGTTAAACGATTTGTCGTCATATTGATCACGCATCATCTACCATGTGTTTTGACTGTTGTCACCAATTTTGAGTGCAGTACGATTATCTGTGTAAAAGTTATTCCCGAAATCGTAAAAAAACTTTTTTTTTGTGTATTTTCTTTCACCACAAGGAGGCGCTGTTTTCAAACTTCACCGTTTTTTCGTAGACGTCTTCAGCCATGGCCCATCATCAATGGTAGCAAGTTTGGTTCGGATCGGACCTTCCATCGCAAAGTTATAGGAGTTTTATTTTTCTGATGCGAAACATCAGAATCATCACGAACTTTGCCGCCCCCTATCTCGTGCGCCGTGCGACATTTGAAAAAACTTTTGATACCGTAAGCTCCTCAACTGGTCCACAGGGACCTCACCAAGTTTGAAGGTGATCGCACGAAAACTCTAGGAGGAGTTAGTTCAAATACCATTGCTGCGAATTCGCCAAAATCGCCAAAAAATGGCCAATCAACCCAAGATGGCGGATTTCCTGTAGGTTTCACAGGAAAGTCGTCATCGACTTTTTTGACCGTCCCCACCTAATGAACGTGTGTACCAAGTTTCGTTCACGTACGTTAAACCCGACATGAGTTGACCTAATAGAAGTTTTTTGCGTGACTTTTTAGCCCCTCCCACTTCCAATTTTCCACGCATTTTCCCCGAACGACTTTCAGACGTAAATTTACACCAGGATTGATGCGGTCACAAAAATCTGTGAGTTTTGGGGTATGGGAAAGGCCTCAAAAATGCGATTTACTTTTAGGAATAATAATAATAATAATAATAATAATCTTTTGCATTTCAATAGGGTTCTTGCAACCTTGTTGCTCGAACCCTAATAATAATAATAATATTCAGTGGAGCTCCACTTCAGGTTTTACTTGATACTCATTCCAAACTAAATGTTTATTTAAATATTAGTTTAAATGTCATATGATAAAAAAAAGTGTTAAAGTTTGAGTGTACACTTACAATTAAGTGTTAAGTGTGTTTGTTTCTGTTTGGTTGTGATGAGTTTCTGTTGTACTCACACCATCAAACCGAATCCAGTTCAGTCCGTCCATGAATACCAGTCCGGGTTTTGTAGCAGGTTTGCGTTGATGCTGCAAACAGAGAGTGAGACACAAACAGGTGACTGTGATCGTTTCATTAAAGACAAGAGATGAGAAGAAGACTGATGTCAGTGAATAAACAAGGAAACAAAGTAACGTCAAACTTACATCTGTGATCTGTCCCTCTGGTGCGGCTGTCAACACAGGAGTTTAAATATTGGCACAATGGTCAGCCAATCAGGTGTGAAAGCTTGAAATGTTTGGGGCGGGGCTTATTATTGAAAACATGTGCGCTGTGACTGAGGAGCCTGGTGGTTCAGTGGCTGCGGTGCGCGTTGAGCCGGAGTGTGGATATGGAGTGTGCGCCTGTGTGCCGCGCCACGCCGCGCGGCTTAAGTGAAGACCGACACGCGCCGGGCTGAGGTGGGATCCTGGCGGGGCCGGGCGCACCGCACTTCCTTGTATCTAAAGAAAAAAAGAAAAGAATGCATTTGAAATTGTATTGTAGCTTGAGCATGCACATGAGTTCATTTGTCAATGTGTGCCGTGATTTCATAGCGCTGTCCACGGTGATGAAATGAGCCTCGGTGTCGGCAGCGTCACGGGGCCACCTCATTTTATATTTCCAGATTGTGGCTATGTTTGCACTGAGTGTGTTTCTTTCATTTCAACAATGTAGCCATAATGGTCTCTGGTTTTATGAAGTTAATGTTGAGAATGTATCTTGTCTGCGGGGAATGAGTTACTTCAACTTTAACCATTTAGGAAACCAATTAAGTTTATTAACTCAAACAATTTAAGCATACAAAAGTATTTGATTTGAGTACAAGTAACTCAAGTATTTGTTGTTAAAGTAACTTGGGTAAAGTGCATTGTACTAATTCCATTCAGTTAATGAAAACTACTAAGTATGTGACACTTATGTGAAACGGATTTATCTGAACTGAAATGATCTTCTTTATACAAATGTTAATACTTAAGTTGAATTGACTCTTTTCTTTCTACTAAATCAAATTATTACATTCTACTTCTGACAACTTCAAATGGAGAGCGTAGATCAGTGTGTGAGCCATTACAACCTGATTGTGAGGACCAGAGACACATGGTGAGTTTCAAAGGGAACTCCTGCAGGAACCTGATCTTCATTCACTACTGCCACCAGGGCCACTGCCCCTCTAGGGTTGCTTCCAACTCATCCTGAAAAGGGAACAAACACATGTTCAGTGTTTTCAGTGTATTCAGACAAATCATTCAACTTAAAAAAGAAAACATGATGTCATCATCACTACTTGCGATGCAATAGTCAAATAGAAGCACTGTCAATAAAAAGGTAAACATGTTGCATGTATTATTTGTGAAATGTGGCGTTGTTTGTAGTTTAGTGTGTTTCCGCGTTTTCACGGCAGGGATGGCGTCTGCTGAGACGCTGGTTCCGCGGCTGCTGTGCGTTTGGCGCTGCGGCGGCGGTACGTGTCGTGTTTGCGCTGACTGTGTGCCCCGCCGCGCGGCTTAAGTGAGGACCGACACGCGCCGGGCCGAGGTGGGATCTCGGTGCCGTGTGCTGTGGCTGCGGTACGTGTGGCAACTGAGGAGCCTGGTGGTTCAGCGGCTGCGGTGCGCGTCGCGCCGTTGTGCGGATATGGAGGGTGCGCCTGTGCGCTGCGCCACGCCGCGCGGCTTAAGTGAAGACCGACACGCGCCGGGCCGAGGCGGGGCCGGGCGCACCGCACTTTTTTTATGAAGTTAATGTTGAGAATGTATCTTTAATGTATCTCGGTTTGCGCGGGCTCCGTGGCTGCTGTGCGCTCCGCGGCTGCGGTTCCGGTGCCGTGCGCTGCGGCGGCGGTACCTGTCGTAACTGGGGAGCCTTGTGGTTCCGCGGCCGCGGTGCGTGTCCTCACTTAAACTGTGAGGACTGTACTCAGGCCAGTAAACTAACCTGATCTTCATTCACTACTGCCACCAGGGCCACTGCCCCTCTTGGGTTGCTTCCAACTCATCCTGAAAAGGGAACAAACACATGTTCAGTGTTTTCAGTGTATTCAGACAAATCATTCAACTTAAAAAAGAAAACATGATGTCATCATCACTACTTGCGATGCAATAGTCAAATAGAAGCACTGTCAATAAAAAGGTAAACATGTTGCATGTATTATTTGTGAAATGTGGCGTTGTTTGTAGTTTAGTGTGTTTCCGCGTTTTCACGGCAGGGATGGCGTCTGCTGAGACGCTGATTCCGCGGCTGCTGTGCGTTTGGCGCTGCGGTGGCGGTACGTGTCGTGTTTGCGCTGACTGTGTGCCCCGCCGCGCGGCTTAAGTGAGGACCGACACGCGCCGGGCCGAGGTGGGATCTCGGTGCCGTGTGCTGTGGCTGCGGTACGTGTCGCAACTGAGGAGCCTGGTGGTTCAGCGGCAGCGGTGCGCCGGAGTGTGGATATGGAGTGGCTCGGGAACAAACACATGTTCAGTGTTTTCAGTGTATTCAGACAAATCATTCAACTTAAAAAAGAAAACATGATGTCATCATCACTACTTGCGATGCAATAGTCAAATAGAAGCACTGTCAATAAAAAGGTAAACATGTTGCATGTATTATTTGTGAAATGTGGCGTTGTTTGTAGTTTAGTGTGTTTCCGCGTTTTCACGGCAGGGATGGCGTCTGCTGAGACGCTGGTTCCGCGGCTGCTGTGCGTTTGGCGCTGCGGCGGCGGTACGTGTCGTGTTTGCGCTGACTGTGTGCCCCGCCGCGCGGCTTAAGTGAGGACCGACACGCGCCGGGCCGAGGTGGGATCTCGGTGCCGTGTGCTGTGGCTGCGGTACGTGTGGCAACTGAGGAGCCTGGTGGTTCAGCGGCTGCGGTGCGCGTCGCGCCGTTGTGCGGATATGGAGGGTGCGCCTGTGCGCTGCGCCACGCCGCGCGGCTTAAGTGAAGACCGACACGCGCCGGGCCGAGGCGGGGCCGGGCGCACCGCACTTTTTTTATGAAGTTAATGTTGAGAATGTATCTTGAATGTATCTCGGTTTGCGCGGGCTCCGTGGCTGCTGTGCGCTCCGCGGCTGCGGTTCCGGTGCCGTGCGCTGCGGCGGCGGTACCTGTCGTAACTGGGGAGCCTTGTGGTTCCGCGGCCGCGGTGCGTGTCCTCACTTAAACTGTGAGGACTGTACTCAGGCCAGTAAACTAACCTGATCTTCATTCACTACTGCCACCAGGGCCACTGCCCCTCTTGGGTTGCTTCCAACTCATCCTGAAAAGGGAACAAACACATGTTCAGTGTTTTCAGTGTATTCAGACAAATCATTCAACTTAAAAAAGAAAACATGATGTCATCATCACTACTTGCGATGCAATAGTCAAATAGAAGCACTGTCAATAAAAAGGTAAACATGTTGCATGTATTATTTGTGAAATGTGGCGTTGTTTGTAGTTTAGTGTGTTTCCGCGTTTTCACGGCAGGGATGGCGTCTGCTGAGACGCTGATTCCGCGGCTGCTGTGCGTTTGGCGCTGCGGTGGCGGTACGTGTCGTGTTTGCGCTGACTGTGTGCCCCGCCGCGCGGCTTAAGTGAGGACCGACACGCGCCGGGCCGAGGTGGGATCTCGGTGCCGTGTGCTGTGGCTGCGGTACGTGTCGCAACTGAGGAGCCTGGTGGTTCAGCGGCAGCGGTGCGCCGGAGTGTGGATATGGAGTGGCTCGGGAACAAACACATGTTCAGTGTTTTCAGTGTATTCAGACAAATCATTCAACTTAAAAAAGAAAACATGATGTCATCATCACTACTTGCGATGCAATAGTCAAATAGAAGCACTGTCAATAAAAAGGTAAACATGTTGCATGTATTATTTGTGAAATGTGGCGTTGTTTGTAGTTTAGTGTGTTTCCGCGTTTTCACGGCAGGGATGGCGTCTGCTGAGACGCTGGTTCCGCGGCTGCTGTGCGTTTGGCGCTGCGGCGGCGGTACGTGTCGTGTTTGCGCTGACTGTGTGCCCCGCCGCGCGGCTTAAGTGAGGACCGACACGCGCCGGGCCGAGGTGGGATCTCGGTGCCGTGTGCTGTGGCTGCGGTACGTGTGGCAACTGAGGAGCCTGGTGGTTCAGCGGCTGCGGTGCGCGTCGCGCCGTTGTGCGGATATGGAGGGTGCGCCTGTGCGCTGCGCCACGCCGCGCGGCTTAAGTGAAGACCGACACGCGCCGGGCCGAGGCGGGGCCGGGCGCACCGCACTTTTTTTATGAAGTTAATGTTGAGAATGTATCTTGAATGTATCTCGGTTTGCGCGGGCTCCGTGGCTGCTGTGCGCTCCGTGCGCTCCGCGGCTGCGGTTCCGGTGCCGTGCGCTGCGGCGGCGGTACCTGTCGTAACTGGGGAGCCTTGTGGTTCCGCGGCCGCGGTGCGTGTCCTCACTTAAACTGTGAGGACTGTACTCATGAGTTTATTTGTCAATGTGTGCCGTGATTTCATAGCGCTGTCCACGGTGCTGAAATGAGCCTCGGTGTCGGCAGCGTCACAGGGTGACCTCATTTTATATTTCCAGATTGTGGCTATGTTTGCACTGAGTGTGTTTCTTTAATTTCAACAATGTAGCCATAATGGTCTCCAACAACGGTGAACAAAACAAACGCCACAGAAGCTGCAGTGCAAACTCCACCCACCTATAGCTGCAGAGGAAAAACTACATGTCTACTATAAACTGCTTTCTATATTCCTTCCTGGTTGGATTTAAACACACATCTGCCAATTTATTAGGTACACATTTTCTGTTTATGAACACACTGATTGAAGGAGCCAATCACATGGCAGTAAGTCATTGCATTTAGGCAGGTAGACATGATCAGGACGCCCAAATCAAGTTCAAACAGACTATCAGCATTAGGAAGAAAGGTGATTCAAGGAGCTTTTAATGTGGCATGGTTACTGGTAGTATTTTTACAAACTGCTTGCACAACCACGGTGTGACAAACAGAAAATATCCAGTGATGCCATGTTGAGGTCAAAGATCAGCAGAAAGGCCATGCTAAGAAAGCAAAAGGAACTCAAATCAGCGCAACCAAAGTGTGCAGAACACCATCTGAAGGCACAACACATTGAACCTTGCCGAAAAATGACTGCCTCCGACGGGAACGCGCATCGGTTAAGAGGTAGTGAGCGTAAGTCTACTGGTAGATATAATACTGTATACAGGGTACACCCTATAAGTCGTTGTTTGAAGGAGCGATACTGACCAAATTCATTGTACATGCACCTGTTTTCCTCGACTGCTAATGCTGAAAAGATAGAGAATGTAAGCCCTAACAATCCAGAGTTACAGGGTGCAGTCACTTCTCGGCAGGCCCTGCCGAAATGTGACAGCACCCTGTAACTCTTTATTGCAAGAAGCAATATTGACCAAATTCACTGTACATGCACCTGGTTTCCTCTACTTTCCTCTCCTCTACTGATTCTTCCAATTAGCCACTCACAGTGTGACTCCTGGCTGCTGAGTTAGTTAGCACCAGTTAGTTACTAGAAACCCAAGCCTTTTTAGATGATTTATATTAATAAATACACCATTAAATAACGACTTAAGTGTCATTAATTATTTAAATTAATAAATAGCCTTTTCAATAATTACTTACATCACATTGGTTTTCTTAGGTTACAAAATACTGACCTGGGTTTTTTTCGTCATCACTTAGTAACAATAATAATAATAATAATAATAATAATAATAATAATAATAATAATAATATTCAGTGGAGCTCCACTTCAGGTTTTACTTGATACTCATTCCAAACTAAATGTTTATTTAAATATTAGTTTAAATGTCATATGATAAAAAAAAGTGTTAAAGTTTGAGTGTACACTTACAATTAAGTGTTAAGTGTGTTTGTTTCTGTTTGGTTGTGATGAGTTTCTGTTGTACTCACACCATCAAACCGAATCCAGTTCAGTCCGTCCATGAATACCAGTCCGGGTTTTGTAGCAGGTTTGCGTTGATGCTGCAAACAGAGAGTGAGACACAAACAGGTGACTGTGATCGTTTCATTAAAGACAAGAGATGAGAAGAAGACTGATGTCAGTGAAGAAACAAGGAAACAAAGTAACGTCAAACTTACATCTGTGATCTGTCTGGTGCCCTATTAAAACTCTTTTCCAGATGAGGCATTGCTACAACGATGACTTTGACAGTGTGTGGGTGTCACCATCCTCTTTCACTCACTTGAGCTTCACTAAAGAGTGCAGGTCGTCTCTCTTTTAGTTCGGCAAGGAGGAGCTGAATTCACAGTTTCTTCATGCCCGAGTGCTGCATATGTTGATGGAGACCTGTGACATAAAACACAAAGAGCTACTGATGGTGCTACGTCTGTTTTTCACTAGACTACTCATAGATATCAGTACATCAACTGACAGTTAATGTATTATTTATTCGAACTTACAATTGTACATTTATACTCAAATACATACACAAATATGAAAGAACTGTACACTATAGTGGCGGTGATTGACTGAACATCATATGTTGGGTGCACATTTAAACACAGGATCCAGGCAGCTTTCCAAGTTGCAATATTTTATTTCCAAGTAAACAGTAGTCGGTGATGAGGGGTAATGGTGGATGATTCTGTCTATATGAAAATGATAAAGGAAATATTACAATCTAGAAAGTATCAAATATACAATAAGAAATGAGGTTGTCTTAGACTAACATCAATAATACATCCACTCTTACTTTCCTCTCTTTAGCAAAGGATTAAACTCAGGAATCTAGTATAATGACACACAAGCAATAAGTAAGTCTTCATACAAGATGTAGTATCAACCAAATGAAACATTAAATGAGTGAACGTCCATAAAACTCACAGCCAGTGTCCCTTTGTTCTCGTGGATTGTTTGGAGGGAAAATAGGGGGGTCAAAGGGCGGAAGGGGCGTGTTATATAGGATTAGGGGTGTGGTCCAGGTAGGTGTGCCAGTGATGAGGCAGGTGAGGAGGAGACTTGGGATTTTAACAAATACATATACAATGGCCGTGCCACTTTAATATAAACCTAAAATTCGAAGGTAAAATCAATTATTAGTAATAATATACAAAGTGTTTACATTAAAAACAAAGTAACACGTCAACCACAAATCTATGGATCACACCAAGCATCTGAGAGACGTCTGAGCCAGCGGATCATTTCATCAGGACAGGCCGAGGTAACGCTGCTCTGCCCTGGGCACTGTGAGCACCGAGCGTCCGCAGAGGTCGGAGCTGATCACCTCCGACAACGTACCGCGCTGAAATCAGTTCCAGGTTGGATATTCAACAGACATTCGCTCCAGATCCAACGGCACCCTCCTCCTTCTCCACCCCGAGATAGGTGCACGATCACGGCTTGTACAAAGTCCGACCCATCGCTCTCAACAACCGTGGTCTCATTTAGGGACCATCAACGAATTACCGTTAAAAATGGATTAAAAAAAATTATGGGAGGTACTAAAATGGAATAAAAAGAGGTGTGTCCTGACTAGGCAGTCTAGTTCTATGTTGCTGCACTGTTTTGGAATCTTTAGGGTCACATGGCCTGGACGCGATTGAGATAAAATGCTAATATTTGCATTAAAGAAATGATTGAAAGTAAATCAAGTATTTAAATGGAATATAAAGAGGTGTGTCCTGACTAGGCAGTCTAGTACTATGTTTGTACACTCATTTGGAGTCTTTGGGTCACATTGCCTGGAAGCTATTGAGCTAAAATGCTAATATTTACATTATTAAAATTATAAAAAAAATAAATGAGGTAATTAAATATTAGTTTAATGTCATATGATCAAAATTTAACGTTCGACTCTACACTTAGATTCAAGTGTTAAGTGTGTTTGCGGTTTGTTTCTGTCTGGTTGTGATGACTTTCTGTTGTACTCACGCCAGTAAACCGAATCCAGTCTGGGGTTTGTAGCAGGTTTGTACTGTAGCAGGTTTGCATTGGTGCTGCAAACAGAGAGTGAGACACAAACATGGGACTGTGATGGTTTCATTAAAGACAAGAGATGAGAAGAAGACTGGAGTCAGTGAGAAAACAAGGAAACAAAGTAACGTCAAACTTACGTCTGTGATCTGTCAGCATCTCCTCTCCCTCTGGTGCGGCTGTCAACACAGGAGTTTAAATATTGGCACAATGGTCAGCCAATCAGGTGTGAAAGCTTGAAATGTTTGGGGCGGGGCTTATTATTGAAAACATGTGCGCTGTGACTGAGGAGCCTGGTGGTTCAGTGGCTGCGGTGCGCGTTGAGCCGGAGTGTGGATATGGAGTGTGCGCCTGTGTGCCGCGCCACGCCGCGCGGCTTAAGTGAAGACCGACACGCGCCGGGCTGAGGTGGGATCCTGGCGGGGCCGGGCGCACCGCACTTCCTTGTATCTAAAGAAAAAAAGAAAAGAATGAATTTGAAATTGTATTGTAGCTTGAGCATGCACATGAGTTCATTTGTCAATGTGTGCCGTGATTTCATAGCGCTGTCCACGGTGATGAAATGAGCCTCGGTGTCGGCAGCGTCACGGGGCCACCTCATTTTATATTTCCAGATTGTGGCTATGTTTGCACTGAGTGTGTTTCTTTCATTTCAACAATGTAGCCATAATGGTCTCTGGTTTTATGAAGTTAATGTTGAGAATGTATCTTGTCTGCGGGGAATGAGTTACTTCAACTTTAACCATTTAGGAAACCAATTAAGTTTATTAACTCAAACAATTTAAGCATACAAAATTATTTGATTTGAGTACAAGTAACTCAAGTATTTGTTGTTAAAGTAACTTGGGTAAAGTGCATTGTACTAATTCCATTCAGTTAATGAAAACTACTAAGTATGTGACACTTATGTGAAACGGATTTATCTGAACTGAAATGATCTTCTTTATACAAATGTTAATACTTAAGTTGAATTGACTCTTTTCTTTCTACTAAATCAAATTATTACATTCTACTTCTGACAACTTCAAATGGAGAGCGTAGATCAGTGCGTGAGCCATTACAACCTGATTGTGAGGACCAGAGACACATGGTGAGTTTCAAAGGGAACTCCTGCAGGAACCTGATCTTCATTCACTACTGCCACCAGGGCCACTGCCCCTCTTGGGTTGCTTCCAACTCATCCTGAAAAGGGAACAAACACATGTTCAGTGTTTTCAGTGTATTCAGACAAATCATTCAACTTAAAAAAGAAAACATGATGTCATCATCACTACTTGCGATGCAATAGTCAAATAGAAGCACTGTCAATAAAAAGGTAAACATGTTGCATGTATTATTTGTGAAATGTGGCGTTGTTTGTAGTTTAGTGTGTTTCCGCGTTTTCACGGCAGGGATGGCGTCTGCTGAGACGCTGGTTCCGCGGCTGCTGTGCGTTTGGCGCTGCGGCGGCGGTACGTGTCGTGTTTGCGCTGACTGTGTGCCCCGCCGCGCGGCTTAAGTGAGGACCGACACGCGCCGGGCCGAGGTGGGATCTCGGTGCCGTGTGCTGTGGCTGCGGTACGTGTGGCAACTGAGGAGCCTGGTGGTTCAGCGGCTGCGGTGCGCGTCGCGCCGTTGTGCGGATATGGAGGGTGCGCCTGTGCGCTGCGCCACGCCGCGCGGCTTAAGTGAAGACCGACACGCGCCGGGCCGAGGCGGGGCCGGGCGCACCGCACTTTTTTTATGAAGTTAATGTTGAGAATGTATCTTGAATGTATCTCGGTTTGCGCGGGCTCCGTGGCTGCTGTGCGCTCCGTGCGCTCCGCGGCTGCGGTTCCGGTGCCGTGCGCTGCGGCGGCGGTACCTGTCGTAACTGGGGAGCCTTGTGGTTCCGCGGCCGCGGTGCGTGTCCTCACTTAAACTGTGAGGACTGTACTCAGGCCAGTAAACTAACCTGATCTTCATTCACTACTGCCACCAGGGCCACTGCCCCTCTTGGGTTGCTTCCAACTCATCCTGAAAAGGGAACAAACACATGTTCAGTGTTTTCAGTGTATTCAGACAAATCATTCAACTTAAAAAAGAAAACATGATGTCATCATCACTACTTGCGATGCAATAGTCAAATAGAAGCACTGTCAATAAAAAGGTAAACATGTTGCATGTATTATTTGTGAAATGTGGCGTTGTTTGTAGTTTAGTGTGTTTCCGCGTTTTCACGGCAGGGATGGCGTCTGCTGAGACGCTGGTTCCGCGGCTGCTGTGCGTTTGGCGCTGCGGCGGCGGTACGTGTCGTGTTTGCGCTGACTGTGTGCCCCGCCGCGCGGCTTAAGTGAGGACCGACGCGCGCCGGGCCGAGGTGGGATCTCGGTGCCGTGTGCTGTGGCTGCGGTACGTGTGGCAACTGAGGAGCCTGGTGGTTCAGCGGCTGCGGTGCGCGGCGCGCCGTTGTGCGGATATGGAGGGTGCGCCTGTGCGCTGCGCCACGCCGCGCGGCTTAAGTGAAGACCGACACGCGCCGGGCCGAGGCGGGGCCGGGCGCACCGCACTTTTTTTATGAAGTTAATGTTGAGAATGTATCTTGAATGTATCTCGGTTTGCGCGGGCTCCGTGGCTGCTGTGCGCTCCGTGCGCTCCGCGGCTGCGGTTCCGGTGCCGTGCGCTGCAGCGGCGGTACCTGTCGTAACTGGGGAGCCTTGTGGTTCCGCGGCCGCGGTGCGTGTCCTCACTTAAACTGTGAGGACTGTACTGAGGCCAGTAAACTAACCTGATCTTCATTCACTACTGCCACCAGGGCCACTGCCCCTCTTGGGTTGCTTCCAACTCATCCTGAAAAGGGAACAAACACATGTTCAGTGTTTTCAGTGTATTCAGACAAATCATTCAACTTAAAAAAGAAAACATGATGTCATCATCACTACTTGCGATGCAATAGTCAAATAGAAGCACTGTCAATAAAAAGGTAAACATGTTGCATGTATTATTTGTGAAATGTGGCGTTGTTTGTAGTTTAGTGTGTTTCCGCGTTTTCACGGCAGGGATGGCGTCTGCTGAGACGCTGATTCCGCGGCTGCTGTGCGTTTGGCGCTGCGGTGGCGGTACGTGTCGTGTTTGCGCTGACTGTGTGCCCCGCCGCGCGGCTTAAGTGAGGACCGACACGCGCCGGGCCGAGGTGGGATCTCGGTGCCGTGTGCTGTGGCTGCGGTACGTGTCGCAACTGAGGAGCCTGGTGGTTCAGCGGCAGCGGTGCGCCGGAGTGTGGATATGGAGTGGCTCGGGAACAAACACATGTTCAGTGTTTTCAGTGTATTCAGACAAATCATTCAACTTAAAAAAGAAAACATGATGTCATCATCACTACTTGCGATGCAATAGTCAAATAGAAGCACTGTCAATAAAAAGGTAAACATGTTGCATGTATTATTTGTGAAATGTGGCGTTGTTTGTAGTTTAGTGTGTTTCCGCGTTTTCACGGCAGGGATGGCGTCTGCTGAGACGCTGGTTCCGCGGCTGCTGTGCGTTTGGCGCTGCGGCGGCGGTACGTGTCGTGTTTGCGCTGACTGTGTGCCCCGCCGCGCGGCTTCAGTGAGGACCGACACGCGCCGGGCCGAGGTGGGATCTCGGTGCCGTGTGCTGTGGCTGCGGTACGTGTGGCAACTGAGGAGCCTGGTGGTTCAGCGGCTGCGGTGCGCGTCGCGCCGTTGTGCGGATATGGAGGGTGCGCCTGTGCGCTGCGCCACGCCGCGCGGCTTAAGTGAAGACCGACACGCGCCGGGCCGAGGCGGGGCCGGGCGCACCGCACTTTTTTTATGAAGTTAATGTTGAGAATGTATCTTGAATGTATCTCGGTTTGCGCGGGCTCCGTGGCTGCTGTGCGCTCCGTGCGCTCCGCGGCTGCGGTTCCGGTGCCGTGCGCTGCGGCGGCGGTACCTGTCGTAACTGGGGAGCCTGGTGGTTCCGCGGCCGCGGTGCGTGTCCTCACTTAAACTGTGAGGACTGTACTCAGGCCAGTAAACTAACCTGATCTTCATTCACTACTGCCACCAGGGCCACTGCCCCTCTTGGGTTGCTTCCAACTCATCCTGAAAAGGGAACAAACACATGTTCAGTGTTTTCAGTGTATTCAGACAAATCATTCAACTTAAAAAAGAAAACATGATGTCATCATCACTACTTGCGATGCAATAGTCAAATAGAAGCACTGCCAATAAAAAGGTAAACATGTTGCATGTATTATTTGTGAAATGTGGCGTTGTTTGTAGTTTAGTGTGTTTCCGCGTTTTCACGGCAGGGATGGCGTCTGCTGAGACGCTGATTCCGCGGCTGCTGTGCGTTTGGCGCTGCGGCGGCGGTACGTGTCGTGTTTGCGCTGACTGTGTGCCCCGCCGCGCGGCTTAAGTGAGGACCGACACGCGCCGGGCCGAGGTGGGATCTCGGTGCCGTGTGCTGTGGCTGCGGTACGTGTCGCAACTGAGGAGCCTGGTGGTTCAGCGGCAGCGGTGCGCCGGAGTGTGGATATGGAGTGGCTCGGGAACAAACACATGTTCAGTGTTTTCAGTGTATTCAGACAAATCATTCAACTTAAAAAAGAAAACATGATGTCATCATCACTACTTGCGATGCAATAGTCAAATAGAAGCACTGTCAATAAAAAGGTAAACATGTTGCATGTATTATTTGTGAAATGTGGCGTTGTTTGTAGTTTAGTGTGTTTCCGCGTTTTCACGGCAGGGATGGCGTCTGCTGAGACGCTGGTTCCGCGGCTGCTGTGCGTTTGGCGCTGCGGCGGCGGTACGTGTCGTGTTTGCGCTGACTGTGTGCCCCGCCGCGCGGCTTAAGTGAGGACCGACACGCGCCGGGCCGAGGTGGGATCTCGGTGCCGTGTGCTGTGGCTGCGGTACGTGTGGCAACTGAGGAGCCTGGTGGTTCAGCGGCTGCGGTGCGCGTCGCGCCGTTGTGCGGATATGGAGGGTGCGCCTGTGCGCTGCGCCACGCCGCGCGGCTTAAGTGAAGACCGACACGCGCCGGGCCGAGGCGGGGCCGGGCGCACCGCACTTTTTTTATGAAGTTAATGTTGAGAATGTATCTTGAATGTATCTCGGTTTGCGCGGGCTCCGTGGCTGCTGTGCGCTCCGTGCGCTCCGCGGCTGCGGTTCCGGTGCCGTGCGCTGCGGCGGCGGTACCTGTCGTAACTGGGGAGCCTGGTGGTTCCGCGGCCGCGGTGCGTGTCCTCACTTAAACTGTGAGGACTGTACTCATGAGTTTATTTGTCAATGTGTGCCGTGATTTCATAGCGCTGTCCACGGTGCTGAAATGAGCCTCGGTGTCGGCAGCGTCACAGGGTGACCTCATTTTCTATTTCCAGATTGTGGCTATGTTTGCACTGAGTGTGTTTCTTTCATTTCAACAATGTAGCCATAATGGTCTCCAACAACGGTGAACAAAACAAACGCCACAGAAGCTGCAGTGCAAACTCCACCCACCTATAACTGCAGAGGAAAAACTACATGTCTACTATAAACTGCTTTCTATATTCCTTCCTGGTTGGATTTAAACACACATCTGCCAATTTATTAGGTACACATTTTCTGTTTATGAACACACTGATTGAAGGAGCCAATCACATGGCAGTAAGTCATTGCATTTAGGCAGGTAGACATGATCAGGACGCCCAAATCAAGTTCAAACAGACTATCAGCATTAGGAAGAAAGGTGATTCAAGGAGCTTTTAATGTGGCATGGTTACTGGTAGTATTTTTACAAACTGCTTGCACAACCACGGTGTGACAAACAGAAAATATCCAGTGATGCCATGTTGAGGTCAAAGATCAGCAGAAAGGCCATGCTAAGAAAGCAAAAGGAACTCAAATCAGCGCAACCAAAGTGTGCAGAACACCATCTGAAGGCACAACACATTGAACCTTGCCGAAAAATGACTGCCTCCGACGGGAACGCGCATCGGTTAAGAGGTAGTGAGCGTAGGTCTACTGGTAGATATAATACTGTATACAGGGTACACCCTATAAGTCGTTGTTTGAAGGAGCGATACTGACCAAATTCATTGTACATGCACCTGTTTTCCTCGACTGCTAATGCTGAAAAGATAGAGAATGTAAGCCCTAACAATCCAGAGTTACAGGGTGCAGTCACTTCTCGGCAGGCCCTGCCGAAATGTGACAGCACCCTGTAACTCTTTATTGCAAGAAGCAATATTGACCAAATTCACTGTACATGCACCTGGTTTCCTCTACTTTCCTCTCCTCTACTGATTCTTCCAATTAGCCACTCACAGTGTGACTCCTGGCTGCTGAGTTAGTTAGCACCAGTTAGTTACTAGAAACCCAAGCCTTTTTAGATGATTTATATTAATAAATACACCATTAAATAACGACTTAAGTGTCATTAATTATTTAAATTAATAAATAGCCTTTTCAATAATTACTTACATCACATTGGTTTTCTTAGGTTACAAAATACTGACCTGGGTTTTTTTCGTCATCACTTAGTAACAATAATAATAATAATAATAATAATAATAATAATAATAATAATAATATTCAGTGGAGCTCCACTTCAGGTTTTACTTGATACTCATTCCAAACTAAATGTTTATTTAAATATTAGTTTAAATGTCATATGATAAAAAAAAGTGTTAAAGTTTGAGTGTACACTTACAATTAAGTGTTAAGTGTGTTTGTTTCTGTTTGGTTGTGATGAGTTTCTGTTGTACTCACACCATCAAACCGAATCCAGTTCAGTCCGTCCATGAATACCAGTCCGGGTTTTGTAGCAGGTTTGCGTTGATGCTGCAAACAGAGAGTGAGACACAAACAGGTGACTGTGATCGTTTCATTAAAGACAAGAGATGAGAAGAAGACTGATGTCAGTGAAGATATGGAGTGTGCGCCTGTGTGCCGCGCCACGCCGCGCGGCTTAAGTGAAGACCGACACGCGCCGGGCTGAGGTGGGATCCTGGCGGGGCCGGGCGCACCGCACTTCCTTGTATCTAAAGAAAAAAAGAAAAGAATGCATTTGAAATTGTATTGTAGCTTGAGCATGCACATGAGTTCATTTGTTAATGTGTGCCGTGATTTCATAGCGCTGTCCACGGTGCTGAAATGAGCCTCGCTGTCATATTAAAACTCTTTTCTAGATGAGGCATTGCTACAACGATGACTTTGACAGTGTGTGGGTGTCACCATCCTCTTTCACTCACTTGAGCTTCACTAAAGAGTGCAGGTCGTCTCTCTTTTAGTTCGGCAAGGAGGAGCTGAATTCACAGTTTCTTCATGCCCGAGTGCTGCATATGTTGATGGAGACCTGTGACATAAAACACAAAGAGCTACTGATGGTGCTACGTCTGTTTTTCACTAGACTACTCATAGATATCAGTACATCAACTGACAGTTAATGTATTATTTATTTGAACTTACAATTGTACATTTATATTCAAATACATACACAAATATGAAAGAACTGTACACTATAGTGGCGGTGATTGACTGAACATCATATGTTGGGTGCACATTTAAACACAGGATCCAGGCAGCTTTCCAAGTTGCAATATTTTATTTCCAAGTAAACGGTAGTCGGTGATGAGGGGTAATGGTGGATGATTCTGTCTATATGAAAATGATAAAGGAAATATTACAATCTAGAAAGTATCAAATATACAATAAGAAATGAGGTTGTCTTAGACTAACATCAATAATACATCCACTCTTACTTTCCTCTCTTTAGCAAAGGATTAAACTCAGGAATCTAGTATAATGACACACAAGCAATAAGTAAGTCTTCATACAAGATGTAGTATCAACCAAATGAATCATTAAATGAGTGAACGTCCATAAAACTCACAGCCAGTGTCCCTTTGTTCTCGTGGATTGTTTGGAGGGAAAATAGGGGGGTCAAAGGGCGGAAGGGGCGGGTTATATAGGATTAGGGGTGTGGTCCAGGTAGGTGGGCCAGTGATGAGGCAGGTGAGGAGGAGACTTGGGATTTTAACAAATACATATACAATGGCCGTGCCACTTTAATATAAACCTAAAATTCGAAGGTAAAATCAATTATTAGTAATAATATACAAAGTGTTTACATTAAAAACAAAGTAACATGTCAACCACAAATCTATGGATCACACCAAGCATCTGAGAGACGTCTGAGCCAGAGGATCATTTCATCAGGACAGGCCGAGGTAACGCTGCTCTGCCCTGGGCACTGTGAGCACCGAGTGTCCGCAGAGGCGGAGCTGATCACCTCCGACAACGTACCGCGCTGAAATCAGTTCCAGGTTGGATATTCAACAGACATTCGCTCCAGATCCAACGGCACCCTCCTCCTTCTCCACCCCGAGATAGGTGCACGATCACGGCTTGTACAAAGTCCGACCCATCGCTCTCAACAACCGTGGTCTCATTTAGGGACCATCAACGAATTACCGTTAAAAATGGATTAAAAAAAATTATGGGAGGTACTAAAATGGAATAAAAAGAGGTGTGTCCTGACTAGGCAGTCTAGTTCTATGTTGCTGCACTGTTTTGGAATCTTTAGGGTCACATGGCCTGGACGCGATTGAGATAAAATGCTAATATTTGCATTAAAGAAATGATTGAAAGTAAATCAAGTATTTAAATGGAATATAAAGAGGTGTGTCCTGACTAGGCAGTCTAGTACTATGTTTGTACACTCATTTGGAGTCTTTGGGTCACATTGCCTGGAAGCTATTGAGCTAAAATGCTAATATTTACATTATTAAAATTATAAAAAAAATAAATGAGGTAATTAAATATTAGTTTAATGTCATATGATCAAAATTAAAGTGTTAACGTTCGACTCTACACTTAGATTCAAGTGTTAAGTGTGTTTGCGGTTTGTTTCTGTCTGGTTGTGATGACTTTCTGTTGTACTCACGCCAGTAAACCGAATCCAGTCTGGGGTTTGTAGCAGGTTTGTACTGTAGCAGGTTTGCATTGGTGCTGCAAACAGAGAGTGAGACACAAACATGGGGCTGTGATGGTTTCATTAAAGACAAGAGATGAGAAGAAGACTGGAGTCAGTGAGAAAACAAGGAAACAAAGTAACGTCAAACTTACGTCTGTGATCTGTCAGCATCTCCTCTCCCTCTGGTGCGGCAGTCAACACAGGAGTTTAAATATTGGCACAATGGTCAGCCAATCAGGTGTGAAAGCTTGAAATGTTTGGGGCGGGGCTTATTATTGAAAACATGTGCGCTGTGACTGAGGAGCCTGGTGGTTCAGTGGCTGCGGTGCGCGTTGAGCCGGAGTGTGGATATGGAGTGTGCGCCTGTGTGCCGCGCCACGCCGCGCGGCTTAAGTGAAGACCGACACGCGCCGGGCTGAGGTGGGATCCTGGCGGGGCCGGGCGCACCGCACTTCCTTGTATCTAAAGAAAAAAAGAAAAGAATGCATTTGAAATTGTATTGTAGCTTGAGCATGCACATGAGTTCATTTGTCAATGTGTGCCGTGATTTCATAGCGCTGTCCACGGTGATGAAATGAGCCTCGGTGTCGGCAGCGTCACGGGGCCACCTCATTTTATATTTCCAGATTGTGGCTATGTTTGCACTGAGTGTGTTTCTTTCATTTCAACAATGTAGCCATAATGGTCTCTGGTTTTATGAAGTTAATGTTGAGAATGTATCTTGTCTGCGGGGAATGAGTTACTTCAACTTTAACCATTTAGGAAACCAATTAAGTTTATTAACTCAAACAATTTAAGCATACAAAAGTATTTGATTTGAGTACAAGTAACTCAAGTATTTGTTGTTAAAGTAACTTGGGTAAAGTGCATTGTACTAATTCCATTCAGTTAATGAAAACTACTAAGTATGTGACACTTATGTGAAACGGATTTATCTGAACTGAAATGATCTTCTTTATACAAATGTTAATACTTAAGTTGAATTGACTCTTTTCTTTCTACTAAATCAAATTATTACATTCTACTTCTGACAACTTCAAATGGAGAGCGTAGATCAGTGTGTGAGCCATTACAACCTGATTGTGAGGACCAGAGACACATGGTGAGTTTCAAAGGGAACTCCTGCAGGAACCTGATCTTCATTCACTACTGCCACCAGGGCCACTGCCCCTCTAGGGTTGCTTCCAACTCATCCTGAAAAGGGAACAAACACATGTTCAGTGTTTTCAGTGTATTCAGACAAATCATTCAACTTAAAAAAGAAAACATGATGTCATCATCACTACTTGCGATGCAATAGTCAAATAGAAGCACTGTCAATAAAAAGGTAAACATGTTGCATGTATTATTTGTGAAATGTGGCGTTGTTTGTAGTTTAGTGTGTTTCCGCGTTTTCACGGCAGGGATGGCGTCTGCTGAGACGCTGGTTCCGCGGCTGCTGTGCGTTTGGCGCTGCGGCGGCGGTACGTGTCGTGTTTGCGCTGACTGTGTGCCCCGCCGCGCGGCTTAAGTGAGGACCGACACGCGCCGGGCCGAGGTGGGATCTCGGTGCCGTGTGCTGTGGCTGCGGTACGTGTGGCAACTGAGGAGCCTGGTGGTTCAGCGGCTGCGGTGCGCGTCGCGCCGTTGTGCGGATATGGAGGGTGCGCCTGTGCGCTGCGCCACGCCGCGCGGCTTAAGTGAAGACCGACACGCGCCGGGCCGAGGCGGGGCCGGGCGCACCGCACTTTTTTTATGAAGTTAATGTTGAGAATGTATCTTTAATGTATCTCGGTTTGCGCGGGCTCCGTGGCTGCTGTGCGCTCCGCGGCTGCGGTTCCGGTGCCGTGCGCTGCGGCGGCGGTACCTGTCGTAACTGGGGAGCCTTGTGGTTCCGCGGCCGCGGTGCGTGTCCTCACTTAAACTGTGAGGACTGTACTCAGGCCAGTAAACTAACCTGATCTTCATTCACTACTGCCACCAGGGCCACTGCCCCTCTTGGGTTGCTTCCAACTCATCCTGAAAAGGGAACAAACACATGTTCAGTGTTTTCAGTGTATTCAGACAAATCATTCAACTTAAAAAAGAAAACATGATGTCATCATCACTACTTGCGATGCAATAGTCAAATAGAAGCACTGTCAATAAAAAGGTAAACATGTTGCATGTATTATTTGTGAAGTGTGGCGTTGTTTGTAGTTTAGTGTGTTCCCGCGTTTTCACGGCAGGGATGGCGTCTGCTGAGACGCTGATTCCGCGGCTGCTGTGCGTTTGGCGCTGCGGCGGCGGTACGTGTCGTGTTTGCGCTGACTGTGTGCCCCGCCGCGCGGCTTAAGTGAGGACCGACACGCGCCGGGCCGAGGTGGGATCTCGGTGCCGTGTGCTGTGGCTGCGGTACGTGTCGCAACTGAGGAGCCTGGTGGTTCAGCGGCAGCGGTGCGCCGGAGTGTGGATATGGAGTGGCTCGGGAACAAACACATGTTCAGTGTTTTCAGTGTATTCAGACAAATCATTCAACTTAAAAAAGAAAACATGATGTCATCATCACTACTTGCGATGCAATAGTCAAATAGAAGCACTGTCAATAAAAAGGTAAACATGTTGCATGTATTATTTGTGAAATGTGGCGTTGTTTGTAGTTTAGTGTGTTTCCGCGTTTTCACGGCAGGGATGGCGTCTGCTGAGACGCTGGTTCCGCGGCTGCTGTGCGTTTGGCGCTGCGGCGGCGGTACGTGTCGTGTTTGCGCTGACTGTGTGCCCCGCCGCGCGGCTTAAGTGAGGACCGACACGCGCCGGGCCGAGGTGGGATCTCGGTGCCGTGTGCTGTGGCTGCGGTACGTGTGGCAACTGAGGAGCCTGGTGGTTCAGCGGCTGCGGTGCGCGTCGCGCCGTTGTGCGGATATGGAGGGTGCGCCTGTGCGCTGCGCCACGCCGCGCGGCTTAAGTGAAGACCGACACGCGCCGGGCCGAGGCGGGGCCGGGCGCACCGCACTTTTTTTATGAAGTTAATGTTGAGAATGTATCTTGAATGTATCTCGGTTTGCGCGGGCTCCGTGGCTGCTGTGCGCTCCGTGCGCTCCGCGGCTGCGGTTCCGGTGCCGTGCGCTGCGGCGGCGGTACCTGTCGTAACTGGGGAGCCTGGTGGTTCCGCGGCCGCGGTGCGTGTCCTCACTTAAACTGTGAGGACTGTACTCATGAGTTTATTTGTCAATGTGTGCCGTGATTTCATAGCGCTGTCCACGGTGCTGAAATGAGCCTCGGTGTCGGCAGCGTCACAGGGTGACCTCATTTTATATTTCCAGATTGTGGCTATGTTTGCACTGAGTGTGTTTCTTTAATTTCAACAATGTAGCCATAATGGTCTCCAACAACGGTGAACAAAACAAACGCCACAGAAGCTGCAGTGCAAACTCCACCCACCTATAACTGCAGAGGAAAAACTACATGTCTACTATAAACTGCTTTCTATATTCCTTCCTGGTTGGATTTAAACACACATCTGCCAATTTATTAGGTACACATTTTCTGTTTATGAACACACTGATTGAAGGAGCCAATCACATGGCAGTAAGTCATTGCATTTAGGCAGGTAGACATGATCAGGACGCCCAAATCAAGTTCAAACAGACTATCAGCATTAGGAAGAAAGGTGATTCAAGGAGCTTTTAATGTGGCATGGTTACTGGTAGTATTTTTACAAACTGCTTGCACAACCACGGTGTGACAAACAGAAAATATCCAGTGATGCCATGTTGAGGTCAAAGATCAGCAGAAAGGCCATGCTAAGAAAGCAAAAGGAACTCAAATCAGCGCAACCAAAGTGTGCAGAACACCATCTGAAGGCACAACACATTGAACCTTGCCGAAAAATGACTGCCTCCGACGGGAACGCGCATCGGTTAAGAGGTAGTGAGCGTAGGTCTACTGGTAGATATAATACTGTATACAGGGTACACCCTATAAGTCGTTGTTTGAAGGAGCGATACTGACCAAATTCATTGTACATGCACCTGTTTTCCTCGACTGCTAATGCTGAAAAGATAGAGAATGTAAGCCCTAACAATCCAGAGTTACAGGGTGCAGTCACTTCTCGGCAGGCCCTGCCGAAATGTGACAGCACCCTGTAACTCTTTATTGCAAGAAGCAATATTGACCAAATTCACTGTACATGCACCTGGTTTCCTCTACTTTCCTCTCCTCTACTGATTCTTCCAATTAGCCACTCACAGTGTGACTCCTGGCTGCTGAGTTAGTTAGCACCAGTTAGTTACTAGAAACCCAAGCCTTTTTAGATGATTTATATTAATAAATACACCATTAAATAACGACTTAAGTGTCATTAATTATTTAAATTAATAAATAGCCTTTTCAATAATTACTTACATCACATTGGTTTTCTTAGGTTACAAAATACTGACCTGGGTTTTTTTCGTCATCACTTAGTAACAACAATAATAATAATAATAAGAATAATATTCAGTGGAGCTCCACTTCAGGTTTTACTTGATACTCATTCCAAACTAAATGTTTATTTAAATATTAGTTTAAATGTCATATGATAAAAAAAAAGTGTTAAAGTTTGAGTGTACACTTACAATTAAGTGTTAAGTGTGTTTGTTTCTGTTTGGTTGTGATGAGTTTCTGTTGTACTCACACCAGCAAACCGAATCCAGTTCAGTCCGTCCATGAATACCAGTCCGGGTTTTGTAGCAGGTTTGCGTTGATGCTGCAAACAGAGAGTGAGACACAAACAGGTGACTGTGATCGTTTCATTAAAGACAAGAGATGAGAAGAAGACTGATGTCAGTGAAGAAACAAGGAAACAAAGTAACGTCAAACTTACGTCTGTGATCTGTCCCTCTGGTGCGGCTGTCAACACAGGAGTTTAAATATTGGCACAATGGTCAGCCAATCATGTGTGAAAGCTTGAAATGTTTGGGGCGGGGCTTATTATTGAAAACATGTGCGCTGTGACTGAGGAGCCTGGTGGTTCAGTGGCTGCGGTGCACGTTGAGCCGGAGTGTGGATATGGAGTGTGCGCCTGTGTGCCGCGCCACGCCGCGCGGCTTAAGTGAAGACCGACACGCGCCGGGCTGAGGTGGGATCCTGGCGGGGCCGGGCGCACCGCACTTCCTTGTATCTAAAGAAAAAAAGAAAAGAATGCATTTGAAATTGTATTGTAGCTTGAGTATGCACATGAGTTCATTTGTCAATGTGTGCCGTGATTTCATAGCGCTGTCCACGGTGATGAAATGAGCCTCGGTGTCGGCAGCGTCACGGGGCCACCTCATTTTATATTTCCAGATTGTGGCTATGTTTGCACTGAGTGTGTTTCTTTCATTTCAACAATGTAGCCATAATGGTCTCTGGTTTTATGAAGTTAATGTTGAGAATGTATCTTGTCTGCGGGGAATGAGTTACTTCAACTTTAACCATTTAGGAAACCAATTAAGTTTATTAACTCAAACAATTTAAGCATACAAAAGTATTTGATTTGAGTACAAGTAACTCAAGTATTTGTTGTTAAAGTAACTTGGGTAAAGTGCATTGTACTAATTCCATTCAGTTAATGAAAACTACTAAGTATGTGACACTTATGTGAAACGGATTTATCTGAACTGAAATGATCTTCTTTATACAAATGTTAATACTTAAGTTGAATTGACTCTTTTCTTTCTACTAAATCAAATTATTACATTCTACTTCTGACAACTTCAAATGGAGAGCGTAGATCAGTGTGTGAGCCATTACAACCTGATTGTGAGGACCAGAGACACATGGTGAGTTTCAAAGGGAACTCCTGCAGGAACCTGATCTTCATTCACTACTGCCACCAGGGCCACTGCCCCTCTTGGGTTGCTTCCAACTCATCCTGAAAAGGGAACAAACACATGTGCAGTGTTTTCAGTGTATTCAGACAAATCATTCAACTTAAAAAAGAAAACATGATGTCATCATCACTACTTGCGATGCAATAGTCAAATAGAAGCACTCTCAATAAAAAGGTAAACATGTTGCATGTATTATTTGTGAAATGTGGCGTTGTTTGTAGTTTAGTGTGTTTCCGCGTTTTCACGGCAGGGATGGCGTCTGCTGAGACGCTGGTTCCGCGGCTGCTGTGCGTTTGGCGCTGCGGCGGCGGTGCGTGTCCTCACTTAAACTGTGAGGACTGTACTCATGAGTTTATTTGTCAATGTGTGCCGTGATTTCATAGCGCTGTCCACGGTGCTGAAATGAGCCTCGGTGTCGGCAGCGTCACAGGGTGACCTCATTTTATATTTCCAGATTGTGGCTATGTTTGCACTGAGTGTGTTTCTTTAATTTCAACAATGTAGCCATAATGGTCTCCAACAACGGTGAACAAAACAAACGCCACAGAAGCTGCAGTTTAAACTCCACCCACCTATAGCTGCAGAGGAAAAACTACATGTCTACTATAAACTGCTTTCTATATTCCTTCCTGGTTGGATTTAAACACACATCTGCCAATTTATTAGGTACACATTTTCTGTTTATGAACACACTGATTGAAGGAGCCAATCACATGGCAGTAAGTCATTGCATTTAGGCAGGTAGACATGATCAGGACGCCCAAATCAAGTTCAAACAGACTATCAGCATTAGGAAGAAAGGTGATTCAAGGAGCTTTTAATGTGGCATGGTTACTGGTAGTATTTTTACAAACTGCTTGCACAACCACGGTGTGACAAACAGAAAATATACAGTGATGCCATGTTGAGGTCAAAGATCAGCAGAAAGGCCATGCTAAGAAAGCAAAAGGAACTCAAATCAGCGCAACCAAAGTGTGCAGAACACCATCTGAAGGCACAACACATTGAACCTTGCCGAAAAATGACTGCCTCCGACGGGAACGCGCATCGGTTAAGAGGTAGTGAGCGTAGGTCTACTGGTAGATATAATACTGTATACAGGGTACACCCTATAAGTCGTTGTTTGAAGGAGCGATACTGACCAAATTCATTGTACATGCACCTGTTTTCCTCGACTGCTAATGCTGAAAAGATAGAGAATGTAAGCCCTAACAATCCAGAGTTACAGGGTGCAGTCACTTCTCGGCAGGCCCTGCCGAAATGTGACAGCACCCTGTAACTCTTTATTGCAAGAAGCAATATTGACCAAATTCACTGTACATGCACCTGGTTTCCTCTACTTTCCTCTCCTCTACTGATTCTTCCAATTAGCCACTCACAGTGTGACTCCTGGCTGCTGAGTTAGTTAGCACCAGTTAGTTACTAGAAACCCAAGCCTTTTTAGATGATTTATATTAATAAATACACCATTAAATAATGACTTAAGTGTCATTAATTATTTAAATTAATAAATAGCCTTTTCAATAATTACTTACATCACATTGGTTTTCTTAGGTTACAAAATACTGACCTGGGTTTTTTTCGTCATCACTTAGTAACAACAATAATAATAATAATAAGAATAATATTCAGTGGAGCTCCACTTCAGGTTTTACTTGATACTCATTCCAAACTAAATGTTTATTTAAATATTAGTTTAAATGTCATATGATAAAAAAAAAGTGTTAAAGTTTGAGTGTACACTTACAATTAAGTGTTAAGTGTGTTTGTTTCTGTTTGGTTGTGATGAGTTTCTGTTGTACTCACACCAGCAAACCGAATCCAGTTCAGTCCGTCCATGAATACCAGTCCGGGTTTTGTAGCAGGTTTGCGTTGATGCTGCAAACAGAGAGTGAGACACAAACAGGTGACTGTGATCGTTTCATTAAAGACAAGAGATGAGAAGAAGACTGATGTCAGTGAAGAAACAAGGAAACAAAGTAACGTCAAACTTACGTCTGTGATCTGTCCCTCTGGTGCGGCTGTCAACACAGGAGTTTAAATATTGGCACAATGGTCAGCCAATCATGTGTGAAAGCTTGAAATGTTTGGGGCGGGGCTTATTATTGAAAACATGTGCGCTGTGACTGAGGAGCCTGGTGGTTCAGTGGCTGCGGTGCACGTTGAGCCGGAGTGTGGATATGGAGTGTGCGCCTGTGTGCCGCGCCACGCCGCGCGGCTTAAGTGAAGACCGACACGCGCCGGGCTGAGGTGGGATCCTGGCGGGGCCGGGCGCACCGCACTTCCTTGTATCTAAAAAAAAAGAGAAAAGAATGCATTTGAAATTGTATTGTAGCTTGAGCATGCACATGAGTTCATTTGTCAATGTGTGCCGTGATTTCATAGCGCTGTCCACGGTGATGAAATGAGCCTCGGTGTCGGCAGCGTCACGGGGCCACCTCATTTTATATTTCCAGATTGTGGCTATGTTTGCACTGAGTGTGTTTCTTTCATTTCAACAATGTAGCCATAATGGTCTCTGGTTTTATGAAGTTAATGTTGAGAATGTATCTTGTCTGCGGGGAATGAGTTACTTCAACTTTAACCATTTAGGAAACCAATTAAGTTTATTAACTCAAACAATTTAAGCATACAAAAGTATTTGATTTGAGTACAAGTAACTCAAGTATTTGTTGTTAAAGTAACTTGGGTAAAGTGCATTGTACTAATTCCATTCAGTTAATGAAAACTACTAAGTATGTGACACTTATGTGAAACGGATTTATCTGAACTGAAATGATCTTCTTTATACAAATGTTAATACTTAAGTTGAATTGACTCTTTTCTTTCTACTAAATCAAATTATTACATTCTACTTCTGACAACTTCAAATGGAGAGCGTAGATCAGTGTGTGAGCCATTACAACCTGATTGTGAGGACCAGAGACACATGGTGAGTTTCAAAGGGAACTCCTGCAGGAACCTGATCTTCATTCACTACTGCCACCAGGGCCACTGCCCCTCTTGGGTTGCTTCCAACTCATCCTGAAAAGGGAACAAACACATGTTCAGTGTTTTCAGTGTATTCAGACAAATCATTCAACTTAAAAAAGAAAACATGATGTCATCATCACTACTTGCGATGCAATAGTCAAATAGAAGCACTGTCAATAAAAAGGTAAACATGTTGCATGTATTATTTGTGAAATGTGGCGTTGTTTGTAGTTTAGTGTGTTTCCGCGTTTTCACGGCAGGGATGGCGTCTGCTGAGACGCTGATTCCGCGGCTGCTGTGCGTTTGGCGCTGCGGTGGCGGTACGTGTCGTGTTTGCGCTGACTGTGTGCCCCGCCGCGCGGCTTAAGTGAGGACCGACACGCGCCGGGCCGAGGTGGGATCTCGGTGCCGTGTGCTGTGGCTGCGGTACGTGTCGCAACTGAGGAGCCTGGTGGTTCAGCGGCAGCGGTGCGCCGGAGTGTGGATATGGAGTGGCTCGGGAACAAACACATGTTCAGTGTTTTCAGTGTATTCAGACAAATCATTCAACTTAAAAAAGAAAACATGATGTCATCATCACTACTTGCGATGCAATAGTCAAATAGAAGCACTGTCAATAAAAAGGTAAACATGTTGCATGTATTATTTGTGAAATGTGGCGTTGTTTGTAGTTTAGTGTGTTTCCGCGTTTTCACGGCAGGGATGGCGTCTGCTGAGACGCTGGTTCCGCGGCTGCTGTGCGTTTGGCGCTGCGGCGGCGGTACGTGTCGTGATTGCGCTGACTGTGTGCCCCGCCGCGCGGCTTAAGTGAGGACCGACACGCGCCGGGCCGAGGTGGGATCTCGGTGCCGTGTGCTGTGGCTGCGGTACGTGTGGCAACTGAGGAGCCTGGTGGTTCAGCGGCTGCGGTGCGCGTCGCGCCGTTGTGCGGATATGGAGGGTGCGCCTGTGCGCTGCGCCACGCCGCGCGGCTTAAGTGAAGACCGACACGCGCCGGGCCGAGGCGGGGCCGGGCGCACCGCACTTTTTTTATGAAGTTAATGTTGAGAATGTATCTTGAATGTATCTCGGTTTGCGCGGGCTCCGTGGCTGCTGTGCGCTCCGTGCGCTCCGCGGCTGCGGTTCCGGTGCCGTGCGCTGCGGCGGCGGTACCTGTCATAACTGGGGAGCCTGGTAGTTCCGCGGCCGCGGTGCGTGTCCTCACTTAAACTGTGAGGACTGTACTCATGAGTTTATTTGTCAATGTGTGCCGTGATTTCATAGCGCTGTCCACGGTGCTGAAATGAGCCTCGGTGTCGGCAGCGTCACAGGGTGACCTCATTTTATATTTCCAGATTGTGGCTATGTTTGCACTGAGTGTGTTTCTTTAATTTCAACAATGTAGCCATAATGGTCTCCAACAACGGTGAACAAAACAAACGCCACAGAAGCTGCAGTGCAAACTCCACCCACCTATAGCTGCAGAGGAAAAACTACATGTCTACTATAAACTGCTTTCTATATTCCTTCCTGGTTGGATTTAAACACACATCTGCCAATTTATTAGGTACACATTTTCTGTTTATGAACACACTGATTGAAGGAGCCAATCACATGGCAGTAAGTCATTGCATTTAGGCAGGTAGACATGATCAGGACGCCCAAATCAAGTTCAAACAGACTATCAGCATTAGGAAGAAAGGTGATTCAAGGAGCTTTTAATGTGGCATGGTTACTGGTAGTATTTTTACAAACTGCTTGCACAACCACGGTGTGACAAACAGAAAATATCCAGTGATGCCATGTTGAGGTCAAAGATCAGCAGAAAGGCCATGCTAAGAAAGCAAAAGGAACTCAAATCAGCGCAACCAAAGTGTGCAGAACACCATCTGAAGGCACAACACATTGAACCTTGCCGAAAAATGACTGCCTCCGACGGGAACGCGCATCGGTTAAGAGGTAGTGAGCGTAGGTCTACTGGTAGATATAATACTGTATACAGGGTACACCCTATAAGTCGTTGTTTGAAGGAGCGATACTGACCAAATTCATTGTACATGCACCTGTTTTCCTCGACTGCTAATGCTGAAAAGATAGAGAATGTAAGCCCTAACAATCCAGAGTTACAGGGTGCAGTCACTTCTCGGCAGGCCCTGCCGAAATGTGACAGCACCCTGTAACTCTTTATTGCAAGAAGCAATATTGACCAAATTCACTGTACATGCACCTGGTTTCCTCTACTTTCCTCTCCTCTACTGATTCTTCCAATTAGCCACTCACAGTGTGACTCCTGGCTGCTGAGTTAGTTAGCACCAGTTAGTTACTAGAAACCCAAGCCTTTTTAGATGATTTATATTAATAAATACACCATTAAATAATGACTTCAGTGTCATTAATTATTTAAATTAATAAATAGCCTTTTCAATAATTACTTACATCACATTGGTTTTCTTAGGTTACAAAATACTAACCTGGGTTTTTTTCGTCATCACTTAGTAACAATAATAATAATAATAATAATAATAAGAATAATATTCAGTGGAGCTCCACTTCAGGTTTTACTTGATACTCATTCCAAACTAAATGTTTATTTAAATATTAGTTTAAATGTCATATGATAAAAAAAAAGTGTTAAAGTTTGAGTGTACACTTACAATTAAGTGTTAAGTGTGTTTGTTTCTGTTTGGTTGTGATGAGTTTCTGTTGTACTCACACCAGCAAACCAAATCCAGTTCAGTCCGTCCATGAATACCAGTCCGGGTTTTGTAGCAGGTTTGCGTTGATGCTGCAAACAGAGAGTGAGACACAAACAGGTGACTGTGATCGTTTCATTAAAGACAAGAGATGAGAAGAAGACTGATGTCAGTGAAGAAACAAGGAAACAAAGTAACGTCAAACTTACATCTGTGATCTGTCCCTCTGGTGCGGCTGTCAACACAGGAGTTTAAATATTGGCACAATGGTCAGCCAATCAGGTGTGAAAGCTTGAAATGTTTGGGGCGGGGCTTATTATTGAAAACATGTGCGCTGTGACTGAGGAGCCTGGTGGTTCAGTGGCTGCGGTGCGCGTTGAGCCGGAGTGTGGATATGGAGTGTGCGCCTGTGTGCCGTGCCACGCCGCGCAGCTTAAGTGAAGACCGACACGCGCCGGGCTGAGGTGGGATCCTGGCGGGGCCGGGCGCACCGCACTTCCTTGTATCTAAAGAAAAAAAGAAAAGAATGCATTTGAAATTGTATTGTAGCTTGAGCATGCACATGAGTTCATTTGTCAATGTGTGCCGTGATTTCATAGCGCTGTCCACGGTGATGAAATGAGCCTCGGTGTCGGCAGGGTCACGGGGCCACCTCATTTTATATTTCCAGATTGTGGCTATGTTTGCACTGAGTGTGTTTCTTTCATTTCAACAATGTAGCCATAATGGTCTCTGGTTTTATGAAGTTAATGTTGAGAATGTATCTTGTCTGCGGGGTATGAGTTACTTCAACTTTAACCATTTAGGAAACCAATTAAGTTTATTAACTCAAACAATTTAAGCATACAAAAGTATTTGATTTGAGTACAAGTAACTCAAGTATTTGTTGTTAAAGTAACTTGGGTAAATTGCATTGTACTAATTCCATTCAGTTAATGAAAACTACTAAGTATGTGACACTTATGTGAAACGGATTTATCTGAACTGAAATGATCTTCTTTATACAAATGTTAATACTTAAGTTGAATTGACTCTTTTCTTTCTACTAAATCAAATTATTACATTCTACTTCTGACAACTTCAAATGGAGAGCGTAGATCAGTGTGTGAGCCATTACAACCTGATTGTGAGGACCAGAGACACATGGTGAGTTTCAAAGGGAACTCCTGCAGGAACCTGATCTTCATTCACTACTGCCACCAGGGCCACTGCCCCTCTTGGGTTGCTTCCAACTCATCCTGAAAAGGGAACAAACACATGTGCAGTGTTTTCAGTGTATTCAGACAAATCATTCAACTTAAAAAAGAAAACATGATATCATCATCACTACTTGTGATGCAATAGTCAAATAGAAGCACTGTCAATAAAAAGGTAAACATGTTGCATGTATTATTTGTGAAATGTGGCGTTGTTTGTAGTTTAGTGTGTTTCCGCGTTTTCACGGCAGGGATGGCGTCTGCTGAGACGCTGGTTCCGCGGCTGCTGTGCGTTTGGCGCTGCGGCGGCGGTGCGTGTCCTCACTTAAACTGTGAGGACTGTACTCATGAGTTTATTTGTCAATGTGTGCCGTGATTTCATAGCGCTGTCCACGGTGCTGAAATGAGCCTCGGTGTCGGCAGCGTCACAGGGTGACCTCATTTTATATTTCCAGATTGTGGCTATGTTTGCACTGAGTGTGTTTCTTTAATTTCAACAATGTAGCCATAATGGTCTCCAACAACGGTGAACAAAACAAACGCCACAGAAGCTGCATTGCAAACTCCACCCACCTATAGCTGCAGAGGAAAAACTACATGTCTACTAAAAACTGCTTTCTATATTCCTTCCTGGTTGGATTTAAACACACATCTGCCTATTTATTAGGTACACATTTTCTGTTTATGAACACACTGATTGAAGGAGCCAATCACATGGCAGTAAGTCATTGCATTTAGGCAGGTAGACATGATCAGGACGCCCAAATCAAGTTCAAACAGACTATCAGCATTAGGAAGAAAGGTGATTCGAGGAGCTTTTAATGTGGCATGGTTACTGGTAGTATTTTTACAAACTGCTTGCACAACCACGGTGTGACAAACAGAAAATATCCAGTGATGCCATGTTGAGGTCAAAGATCAGCAGAAAGGCCATGCTAAGAAAGCAAAAGGAACTCAAATCAGCGCAACCAAAGTGTGCAGAACACCATCTGAAGGCACAACACATTGAACCTTGCCGAAAAATGACTGCCTCCGACGGGAACGCGCATCGGTTAAGAGGTAGTGAGCGTAGGTCTACTGGTAGATATAATACTGTATACAGGGTAAACCCTATAAGTCGTTGTTTGAAGGAGCGATACTGACCAAATTCATTGTACATGCACCTGTTTTCCTCGACTGCTAATGTTGAAAAGATAGAGAATGTAAGCCCTAACAATCCAGAGTTACAGGGTGCAGTCACTTCTCGGCAGGCCCTGCCGAGAAGTGACTGCACCCTGTAACTCTTTATTGCAAGAAGCAATATTGACCAAATTCACTGTACATGCACCTGGTTTCCTCTACTTTCCTCTCCTCTACTGATTCTTCCAATTAGCCACTCACAGTGTGACTCCTGGCTGCTGAGTTAGTTAGCACCAGTTAGTTACTAGAAACCCAAGCCTTTTTAGATGATTTATATTAATAAATACACCATTAAATAATGACTTAAGTGTCATTAATTATTTAAATTAATAAATAGCCTTTTCAATAATTACTTACATCACATTGGTTTTCTTAGGTTACAAAATACTGACCTGGGTTTTTTTCGTCATCACTTAGTAACAACAAGAATAATAATAATAATAATAATAATAAGAATAATATTCAGTGGAGCTCCACTTCAGGTTTTACTTGATACTCATTCCAAACTAAATGTTTATTCAAATATTAGTTTAAATGTCATATGATTAAAAAAAAGTGTTAAAGTTTGAGTGTACACTTACAATTAAGTGTTAAGTGTGTTTGTTTCTGTTTGGTTGTGATGAGTTTCTGTTGTACTCACACCAGCAAACCAAATCCAGTTCAGTCCGTCCATGAATACCAGTCCGGGTTTTGTAGCAGGTTTGCGTTGATGCTGCAAACAGAGAGTGAGACACAAACAGGTGACTGTGATCGTTTCATTAAAGACAAGAGATGAGAAGAAGACTGATGTCAGTGAATAAACAAGGAAACAAAGTAACGTCAAACTTACATCTGTGATCTGTCCCTCTGGTGCGGCTGTCAACACAGGAGTTTAAATATTGGCACAATGGTCAGCCAATCAGGTGTGAAAGCTTGAAATGTTTGGGGCGGGGCTTATTATTGAAAACATGTGCGCTGTGACTGAGGAGCCTGGTGGTTCAGTGGCTGCGGTGCGCGTTGAGCCGGAGTGTGGATATGGAGTGTGCGCCTGTGTGCCGCGCCACGCCGCGCGGCTTAAGTGAAGACCGACACGCGCCGGGCTGAGGTGGGATCCTGGCGGGGCCGGGCGCACCGCACTTCCTTGTATCTAAAGAAAAAAAGAAAAGAATGCATTTGAAATTGTATTGTAGCTTGAGCATGCACATGAGTTCATTTGTCAATGTGTGCCGTGATTTCATAGCGCTGTCCACGGTGATGAAATGAGCCTCGGTGTCGGCAGCGTCACGGGGCCACCTCATTTTATATTTCCAGATTGTGGCTATGTTTGCACTGAGTGTGTTTCTTTAATTTCAACAATGTAGCCATAATGGTCTCTGGTTTTATGAAGTTAATGTTGAGAATGTATCTTGTCTGCGGGGAATGAGTTACTTCAACTTTAACCATTTAGGAAACCAATTAAGTTTATTAACTCAAACAATTTAAGCATACAAAAGTATTTGATTTGAGTACAAGTAACTCAAGTATTTGTTGTTAAAGTAACTTGGGTAAAGTGCATTGTACTAATTCCATTCAGTTAATGAAAACTACTAAGTATGTGACACTTATGTGAAACGGATTTATCTGAACTGAAATGATCTTCTTTATACAAATGTTAATACTTAAGTTGAATTGACTCTTTTCTTTCTACTAAATCAAATTATTACATTCTACTTCTGACAACTTCAAATGGAGAGCGTAGATCAGTGTGTGAGCCATTACAACCTGATTGTGAGGACCAGAGACACATGGTGAGTTTCAAAGGGAACTCCTGCAGGAACCTGATCTTCATTCACTACTGCCACCAGGGCCACTGCCCCTCTTGGGTTGCTTCCAACTCATCCTGAAAAGGGAACAAACACATGTTCAGTGTTTTCAGTGTATTCAGACAAATCATTCAACTTAAAAAAGAAAACATGATGTCATCATCACTACTTGCGATGCAATAGTCAAATAGAAGCACTGTCAATAAAAAGGTAAACATGTTGCATGTATTATTTGTGAAATGTGGCGTTGTTTGTAGTTTAGTGTGTTTCCGCGTTTTCATGGCAGGGATGGCGTCTGCTGAGACGCTGGTTCCGCGGCTGCTGTGCGTTTGGCGCTGCGGCGGCGGTACGTGTCGTGTTTGCGCTGACTGTGTGCCCCGCCGCGCGGCTTAAGTGAGGACCGACACGCGCCGGGCCGAGGTGGGATCTCGGTGCCGTGTGCTGTGGCTGCGGTACGTGTGGCAACTGAGGAGCCTGGTGGTTCAGCGGCTGCGGTGCGCGTCGCGCCGTTGTGCGGATATGGATTGTGCGCCTGTGCGCTGCGCCACGCCGCGCGGCTTAAGTGAAGACCGACACGCGCCGGGCCGAGGCGGGGCCGGGCGCACCGCACTTTTTTTATGAAGTTAATGTTGAGAATGTATCTTGAATGTATCTCGGTTTGCGCGGGCTCCGTGGCTGCTGTGCGCTCCGTGCGCTCCGCGGCTGCGGTTCCGGTGCCGTGCGCTGCGGCGGCGGTACCTCTCGTAACTGGGGAGCCTTGTGGTTCCGCGGCCGCGGTGCGTGTCCTCACTTAAACTGTGAGGACTGTACTCAGGCCAGTAAACTAACCTGATCTTCATTCACTACTGCCACCAGGGCCACTGCCCCTCTTGGGTTGCTTCCAACTCATCCTGAAAAGGGAACAAACACATGTTCAGTGTTTTCAGTGTATTCAGACAAATCATTCAACTTAAAAAAGAAAACATGATGTCATCATCACTACTTGCGATGCAATAGTCAAATAGAAGCACTGTCAATAAAAAGGTAAACATGTTGCATGTATTATTTGTGAAATGTGGCGTTGTTTGTAGTTTAGTGTGTTTCCGCGTTTTCACGGCAGGGATGGCGTCTGCTGAGACGCTGGTTCCGCGGCTGCTGTGCGTTTGGCGCTGCGGCGGCGGTACGTGTCGTGTTTGCGCTGACTGTGTGCCCCGCCGCGCGGCTTAAGTGAGGACCGACACGCGCCGGGCCGAGGTGGGATCTCGGTGCCGTGTGCTGTGGCTGCGGTACGTGTGGCAACTGAGGAGCCTGGTGGTTCAGCGGCTGCGGTGCGCGTCGCGCCGTTGTGCGGATATGGAGGGTGCGCCTGTGCGCTGCGCCACGCCGCGCGGCTTAAGTGAAGACCGACACGCGCCGGGCCGAGGCGGGGCCGGGCGCACCGCACTTTTTTTATGAAGTTAATGTTGAGAATGTATCTTGAATGTATCTCGGTTTGCGCGGGCTCCGTGGCTGCTGTGCGCTCCGTGCGCTCCGCGGCTGCGGTTCCGGTGCCGTGCGCTGCGGCGGCGGTACCTCTCGTAACTGGGGAGCCTTGTGGTTCCGCGGCCGCGGTGCGTGTCCTCACTTAAACTGTGAGGACTGTACTCAGGCCAGTAAACTAACCTGATCTTCATTCACTACTGCCACCAGGGCCACTGCCCCTCTTGGGTTGCTTCCAACTCATCCTGAAAAGGGAACAAACACATGTTCAGTGTTTTCAGTGTATTCAGACAAATCATTCAACTTAAAAAAGAAAACATGATGTCATCATTACTACTTGCGATGCAATAGTCAAATAGAAGCACTGTCAATAAAAAGGTAAACATGTTGCATGTATTATTTGTGAAATGTGGCGTTGTTTGTAGTTTAGTGTGTTTCCGCGTTTTCACGGCAGGGATGGCGTCTGCTGAGACGCTGATTCCGCGGCTGCTGTGCGTTTGGCGCTGCGGTGGCGGTACGTGTCGTGTTTGCGCTGACTGTGTGCCCCGCCGCGCGGCTTAAGTGAGGACCGACACGCGCCGGGCCGAGGTGGGATCTCGGTGCCGTGTGCTGTGGCTGCGGTACGTGTCGCAACTGAGGAGCCTGGTGGTTCAGCGGCAGCGGTGCGCCGGAGTGTGGATATGGAGTGGCTCGGGAACAAACACATGTTCAGTGTTTTCAGTGTATTCAGACAAATCATTCAACTTAAAAAAGAAAACATGATGTCATCATCACTACTTGCGATGCAATAGTCAAATAGAAGCACTGTCAATAAAAAGGTAAACATGTTGCATGTATTATTTGTGAAATGTGGCGTTGTTTGTAGTTTAGTGTGTTTCCGCGTTTTCACGGCAGGGATGGCGTCTGCTGAGACGCTGGTTCCGCGGCTGCTGTGCGTTTGGCGCTGCAGCGGCGGTACGTGTCGTGTTTGCGCTGACTGTGTGCCCCGCCGCGCGGCTTAAGTGAGGACCGACACGCGCCGGGCCGAGGTGGGATCTCGGTGCCGTGTGCTGTGGCTGCGGTACGTGTGGCAACTGAGGAGCCTGGTGGTTCAGCGGCTGCGGTGCGCGTCGCGCCGTTGTGCGGATATGGAGGGTGCGCCTGTGCGCTGCGCCACGCCGCGCGGCTTAAGTGAAGACCGACACGCGCCGGGCCGAGGCGGGGCCGGGCGCACCGCACTTTTTTTATGAAGTTAATGTTGAGAATGTATCTTGAATGTATCTCGGTTTGCGCGGGCTCCGTGGCTGCTGTGCGCTCCGTGCGCTCCGCGGCTGCGGTTCCGGTGCCGTGCGCTGCGGCGGCGGTACCTGTCGTAACTGGGGAGCCTGGTGGTTCCGCGGCCGCGGTGCGTGTCCTCACTTAAACTGTGAGGACTGTACTCATGAGTTTATTTGTCAATGTGTGCCGTGATTTCATAGCGCTGTCCACGGTGCTGAAATGAGCCTCGGTGTCGGCAGCGTCACAGGGTGACCTCATTTTATATTTCCAGATTGTGGCTATGTTTGCACTGAGTGTGTTTCTTTAATTTCAACAATGTAGCCATAATGGTCTCCAACAACGGTGAACAAAACAAACGCCACAGAAGCTGCAGTGCAAACTCCACCCACCTATAGCTGCAGAGGAAAAACTACATGTCTACTATAAACTGCTTTCTATATTCCTTCCTGGTTGGATTTAAACACACATCTGCCAATTTATTAGGTACACATTTTCTGTTTATGAACACACTGATTGAAGGAGCCAATCACATGGCAGTAAGTCATTGCATTTAGGCAGGTAGACATGATCAGGACGCCCAAATCAAGTTCAAACAGACTATCAGCATTAGGAAGAAAGGTGATTCAAGGAGCTTTTAATGTGGCATGGTTACTGGTAGTATTTTTACAAACTGCTTGCACAACCACGGTGTGACAAACAGAAAATATCCAGTGATGCCATGTTGAGGTCAAAGATCAGCAGAAAGGCCATGCTAAGAAAGCAAAAGGAACTCAAATCAGCGCAACCAAAGTGTGCAGAACACCATCTGAAGGCACAACACATTGAACCTTGCCGAAAAATGACTGCCTCCGACGGGAACGCGCATCGGTTAAGAGGTAGTGAGCGTAGGTCTACTGGTAGATATAATACTGTATACAGGGTACACCCTATAAGTCGTTGTTTGAAGGAGGGATACTGACCAAATTCATTGTACATGCACCTGTTTTCCTCGACTGCTAATGCTGAAAAGATAGAGAATGTAAGCCCTAACAATCCAGAGTTACAGGGTGCAGTCACTTCTCGGCAGGCCCTGCCGAAATGTGACAGCACCCTGTAACTCTTTATTGCAAGAAGCAATATTGACCAAATTCACTGTACATGCACCTGGTTTCCTCTACTTTCCTCTCCTCTACTGATTCTTCCAATTAGCCACTCACAGTGTGACTCCTGGCTGCTGAGTTAGTTAGCACCAGTTAGTTACTAGAAACCCAAGCCTTTTTAGATGATTTATATTAATAAATACACCATTAAATAATGACTTCAGTGTCATTAATTATTTAAATTAATAAATAGCCTTTTCAATAATTACTTACATCACATTGGTTTTCTTAGGTTACAAAATACTAACCTGGGTTTTTTTCGTCATCACTTAGTAACAATAATAATAATAATAATAATAATAAGAATAATATTCAGTGGAGCTCCACTTCAGGTTTTACTTGATACTCATTCCAAACTAAATGTTTATTTAAATATTAGTTTAAATGTCATATGATAAAAAAAAGTGTTAAAGTTTGAGTGTACACTTACAATTAAGTGTTAAGTGTGTTTGTTTCTGTTTGGTTGTGATGAGTTTCTGTTGTACTCACACCAGCAAACCAAATCCAGTTCAGTCCGTCCATGAATACCAGTCCGGGTTTTGTAGCAGGTTTGCGTTGATGCTGCAAACAGAGAGTGAGACACAAACAGGTGACTGTGATCGTTTCATTAAAGACAAGAGATGAGAAGAAGACTGATGTCAGTGAAGAAACAAGGAAACAAAGTAACGTCAAACTTACATCTGTGATCTGTCCCTCTGGTGCGGCTGTCAACACAGGAGTTTAAATATTGGCACAATGGTCAGCCAATCAGGTGTGAAAGCTTGAAATGTTTGGGGCGGGGCTTATTATTGAAAACATGTGCGCTGTGACTGAGGAGCCTGGTGGTTCAGTGGCTGCGGTGCGCGTTGAGCCGGAGTGTGGATATGGAGTGTGCGCCTGTGTGCCGCGCCACGCCGCGCGGCTTAAGTGAAGACCGACACGCGCCGGGCTGAGGTGGGATCCTGGCGGGGCCGGGCGCACCGCACTTCCTTGTATCTAAAGAAAAAAAGAAAAGAATGCATTTGAAATTGTATTGTAGCTTGAGCATGCACATGAGTTCATTTGTCAATGTGTGCCGTGATTTCATAGCGCTGTCCACGGTGATGAAATGAGCCTCGGTGTCGGCAGGGTCACGGGGCCACCTCATTTTATATTTCCAGATTGTGGCTATGTTTGCACTGAGTGTGTTTCTTTCATTTCAACAATGTAGCCATAATGGTCTCTGGTTTTATGAAGTTAATGATGAGAATGTATCTTGTCTGCGGGGAATGAGTTACTTCAACTTTAACCATTTAGGAAACCAATTAAGTTTATTAACTCAAACAATTTAAGCATACAAAAGTATTTGATTTGAGTACAAGTAACTCAAGTATTTGTTGTTAAAGTAACTTGGGTAAAGTGCATTGTACTAATTCCATTCAGTTAATGAAAACTACTAAGTATGTGACACTTATGTGAAACGGATTTATCTGAACTGAAATGATCTTCTTTATACAAATGTTAATACTTAAGTTGAATTGACTCTTTTCTTTCTACTAAATCAAATTATTACATTCTACTTCTGACAACTTCAAATGGAGAGCGTAGATCAGTGTGTGAGCCATTACAACCTGATTGTGAGGACCAGAGACACATGGTGAGTTTCAAAGGGAACTCCTGCAGGAACCTGATCTTCATTCACTACTGCCACCAGGGCCACTGCCCCTCTTGGGTTGCTTCCAACTCATCCTGAAAAGGGAACAAACACATGTTCAGTGTTTTCAGTGTATTCAGACAAATCATTCAACTTAAAAAAGAAAACATGATGTCATCATCACTACTTGCGATGCAATAGTCAAATAGAAGCACTGCCAATAAAAAGGTAAACATGTTGCATGTATTATTTGTGAAATGTGGCGTTGTTTGTAGTTTAGTGTGTTTCCGCGTTTTCACGGCAGGGATGGCGTCTGCTGAGACGCTGATTCCGCGGCTGCTGTGCGTTTGGCGCTGCGGTGGCGGTACGTGTCGTGTTTGCGCTGACTGTGTGCCCCGCCGCGCGGCTTAAGTGAGGACCGACACGCGCCGGGCCGAGGTGGGATCTCGGTGCCGTGTGCTGTGGCTGCGGTACGTGTGGCAACTGAGGAGCCTGGTGGTTCAGCGGCTGCGGTGCGCGTCGCGCCGTTGTGCGGATATGGAGGGTGCGCCTGTGCGCTGCGCCACGCCGCGCGGCTTAAGTGAAGACCGACACGCGCCGGGCCGAGGCGGGGCCGGGCGCACCGCACTTTTTTTATGAAGTTAATGTTGAGAATGTATCTTGAATGTATCTCGGTTTGCGCGGGCTCCGTGGCTGCTGTGCGCTCCGTGCGCTCCGCGGCGGCGGTACCTCTCGTAACTGGGGAGCCTTGTGGTTCCGCGGCCGCGGTGCGTGTCCTCACTTAAACTGTGAGGACTGTACTCAGGCCAGTAAACTAACCTGATCTTCATTCACTACTGCCACCAGGGCCACTGCCCCTCTTGGGTTGCTTCCAACTCATCCTGAAAAGGGAACAAACACATGTTCAGTGTTTTCAGTGTATTCAGACAAATCATTCAACTTAAAAAAGAAAACATGATGTCATCATCACTACTTGCGATGCAATAGTCAAATAGAAGCACTGTCAATAAAAAGGTAAACATGTTGCATGTATTATTTGTGAAATGTGGCGTTGTTTGTAGTTTAGTGTGTTTCCGCGTTTTCACGGCAGGGATGGCGTCTGCTGAGACGCTGGTTCCGCGGCTGCTGTGCGTTTGGCGCTGCGGCGGCGGTACGTGTCGTGTTTGCGCTGACTGTGTGCCCCGCCGCGCGGCTTAAGTGAGGACCGACACGCGCCGGGCCGAGGTGGGATCTCGGTGCCGTGTGCTGTGGCTGCGGTACGTGTGGCAACTGAGGAGCCTGGTGGTTCAGCGGCTGCGGTGCGCGTCGCGCCGTTGTGCGGATATGGAGGGTGCGCCTGTGCGCTGCGCCACGCCGCGCGGCTTAAGTGAAGACCGACACGCGCCGGGCCGAGGCGGGGCCGGGCGCACCGCACTTTTTTTATGAAGTTAATGTTGAGAATGTATCTTGAATGTATCTCGGTTGGCGCGGGCTCCGTGGCTGCTGTGCGCTCCGTGCGCTCCGCGGCTGCGGTTCCGGTGCCGTGCGCTGCGGCGGCGGTACCTCTCGTAACTGGGGAGCCTTGTGGTTCCGCGGCCGCGGTGCGTGTCCTCACTTAAACTGTGAGGACTGTACTCAGGCCAGTAAACTAACCTGATCTTCATTCACTACTGCCACCAGGGCCACTGCCCCTCTTGGGTTGCTTCCAACTCATCCTGAAAAGGGAACAAACACATGTTCAGTGTTTTCAGTGTATTCAGACAAATCATTCAACTTAAAAAAGAAAACATGATGTCATCATTACTACTTGCGATGCAATAGTCAAATAGAAGCACTGTCAATAAAAAGGTAAACATGTTGCATGTATTATTTGTGAAATGTGGCGTTGTTTGTAGTTTAGTGTGTTTCCGCGTTTTCACGGCAGGGATGGCGTCTGCTGAGACGCTGATTCCGCGGCTGCTGTGCGTTTGGCGCTGCGGTGGCGGTACGTGTCGTGTTTGCGCTGACTGTGTGCCCCGCCGCGCGGCTTAAGTGAGGACCGACACGCGCCGGGCCGAGGTGGGATCTCGGTGCCGTGTGCTGTGGCTGCGGTACGTGTCGCAACTGAGGAGCCTGGTGGTTCAGCGGCAGCGGTGCGCCGGAGTGTGGATATGGAGTGGCTCGGGAACAAACACATGTTCAGTGTTTTCAGTGTATTCAGACAAATCATTCAACTTAAAAAAGAAAACATGATGTCATCATCACTACTTGCGATGCAATAGTCAAATAGAAGCACTGTCAATAAAAAGGTAAACATGTTGCATGTATTATTTGTGAAATGTGGCGTTGTTTGTAGTTTAGTGTGTTTCCGCGTTTTCACGGCAGGGATGGCGTCTGCTGAGACGCTGGTTCCGCGGCTGCTGTGCGTTTGGCGCTGCAGCGGCGGTACGTGTCGTGTTTGCGCTGACTGTGTGCCCCGCCGCGCGGCTTAAGTGAGGACCGACACGCGCCGGGCCGAGGTGGGATCTCGGTGCCGTGTGCTGTGGCTGCGGTACGTGTGGCAACTGAGGAGCCTGGTGGTTCAGCGGCTGCGGTGCGCGTCGCGCCGTTGTGCGGATATGGAGGGTGCGCCTGTGCGCTGCGCCACGCCGCGCGGCTTAAGTGAAGACCGACACGCGCCGGGCCGAGGCGGGGCCGGGCGCACCGCACTTTTTTTATGAAGTTAATGTTGAGAATGTATCTTGAATGTATCTCGGTTTGCGCGGGCTCCGTGGCTGCTGTGCGCTCCGTGCGCTCCGCGGCTGCGGTTCCGGTGCCGTGCGCTGCGGCGGCGGTACCTGTCGTAACTGGGGAGCCTGGTGGTTCCGCGGCCGCGGTGCGTGTCCTCACTTAAACTGTGAGGACTGTACTCATGAGTTTATTTGTCAATGTGTGCCGTGATTTCATAGCGCTGTCCACGGTGCTGAAATGAGCCTCGGTGTCGGCAGCGTCACAGGGTGACCTCATTTTATATTTCCAGATTGTGGCTATGTTTGCACTGAGTGTGTTTCTTTAATTTCAACAATGTAGCCATAATGGTCTCCAACAACGGTGAACAAAACAAACGCCACAGAAGCTGCAGTGCAAACTCCACCCACCTATAGCTGCAGAGGAAAAACTACATGTCTACTATAAACTGCTTTCTATATTCCTTCCTGGTTGGATTTAAACACACATCTGCCAATTTATTAGGTACACATTTTCTGTTTATGAACACACTGATTGAAGGAGCCAATCACATGGCAGTAAGTCATTGCATTTAGGCAGGTAGACATGATCAGGACGCCCAAATCAAGTTCAAACAGACTATCAGCATTAGGAAGAAAGGTGATTCAAGGAGCTTTTAATGTGGCATGGTTACTGGTAGTATTTTTACAAACTGCTTGCACAACCACGGTGTGACAAACAGAAAATATCCAGTGATGCCATGTTGAGGTCAAAGATCAGCAGAAAGGCCATGCTAAGAAAGCAAAAGGAACTCAAATCAGCGCAACCAAAGTGTGCAGAACACCATCTGAAGGCACAACACATTGAACCTTGCCGAAAAATGACTGCCTCCGACGGGAACGCGCATCGGTTAAGAGGTAGTGAGCGTAGGTCTACTGGTAGATATAATACTGTATACAGGGTACACCCTATAAGTCGTTGTTTGAAGGAGGGATACTGACCAAATTCATTGTACATGCACCTGTTTTCCTCGACTGCTAATGCTGAAAAGATAGAGAATGTAAGCCCTAACAATCCAGAGTTACAGGGTGCAGTCACTTCTCGGCAGGCCCTGCCGAAATGTGACAGCACCCTGTAACTCTTTATTGCAAGAAGCAATATTGACCAAATTCACTGTACATGCACCTGGTTTCCTCTACTTTCCTCTCCTCTACTGATTCTTCCAATTAGCCACTCACAGTGTGACTCCTGGCTGCTGAGTTAGTTAGCACCAGTTAGTTACTAGAAACCCAAGCCTTTTTAGATGATTTATATTAATAAATACACCATTAAATAATGACTTCAGTGTCATTAATTATTTAAATTAATAAATAGCCTTTTCAATAATTACTTACATCACATTGGTTTTCTTAGGTTACAAAATACTAACCTGGGTTTTTTTCGTCATCACTTAGTAACAATAATAATAATAATAATAATAATAAGAATAATATTCAGTGGAGCTCCACTTCAGGTTTTACTTGATACTCATTCCAAACTAAATGTTTATTTAAATATTAGTTTAAATGTCATATGATAAAAAAAAGTGTTAAAGTTTGAGTGTACACTTACAATTAAGTGTTAAGTGTGTTTGTTTCTGTTTGGTTGTGATGAGTTTCTGTTGTACTCACACCAGCAAACCAAATCCAGTTCAGTCCGTCCATGAATACCAGTCCGGGTTTTGTAGCAGGTTTGCGTTGATGCTGCAAACAGAGAGTGAGACACAAACAGGTGACTGTGATCGTTTCATTAAAGACAAGAGATGAGAAGAAGACTGATGTCAGTGAAGAAACAAGGAAACAAAGTAACGTCAAACTTACATCTGTGATCTGTCCCTCTGGTGCGGCTGTCAACACAGGAGTTTAAATATTGGCACAATGGTCAGCCAATCAGGTGTGAAAGCTTGAAATGTTTGGGGCGGGGCTTATTATTGAAAACATGTGCGCTGTGACTGAGGAGCCTGGTGGTTCAGTGGCTGCGGTGCGCGTTGAGCCGGAGTGTGGATATGGAGTGTGCGCCTGTGTGCCGCGCCACGCCGCGCGGCTTAAGTGAAGACCGACACGCGCCGGGCTGAGGTGGGATCCTGGCGGGGCCGGGCGCACCGCACTTCCTTGTATCTAAAGAAAAAAAGAAAAGAATGCATTTGAAATTGTATTGTAGCTTGAGCATGCACATGAGTTCATTTGTCAATGTGTGCCGTGATTTCATAGCGCTGTCCACGGTGATGAAATGAGCCTCGGTGTCGGCAGGGTCACGGGGCCACCTCATTTTATATTTCCAGATTGTGGCTATGTTTGCACTGAGTGTGTTTCTTTCATTTCAACAATGTAGCCATAATGGTCTCTGGTTTTATGAAGTTAATGATGAGAATGTATCTTGTCTGCGGGGAATGAGTTACTTCAACTTTAACCATTTAGGAAACCAATTAAGTTTATTAACTCAAACAATTTAAGCATACAAAAGTATTTGATTTGAGTACAAGTAACTCAAGTATTTGTTGTTAAAGTAACTTGGGTAAAGTGCATTGTACTAATTCCATTCAGTTAATGAAAACTACTAAGTATGTGACACTTATGTGAAACGGATTTATCTGAACTGAAATGATCTTCTTTATACAAATGTTAATACTTAAGTTGAATTGACTCTTTTCTTTCTACTAAATCAAATTATTACATTCTACTTCTGACAACTTCAAATGGAGAGCGTAGATCAGTGTGTGAGCCATTACAACCTGATTGTGAGGACCAGAGACACATGGTGAGTTTCAAAGGGAACTCCTGCAGGAACCTGATCTTCATTCACTACTGCCACCAGGGCCACTGCCCCTCTTGGGTTGCTTCCAACTCATCCTGAAAAGGGAACAAACACATGTTCAGTGTTTTCAGTGTATTCAGACAAATCATTCAACTTAAAAAAGAAAACATGATGTCATCATCACTACTTGCGATGCAATAGTCAAATAGAAGCACTGCCAATAAAAAGGTAAACATGTTGCATGTATTATTTGTGAAATGTGGCGTTGTTTGTAGTTTAGTGTGTTTCCGCGTTTTCACGGCAGGGATGGCGTCTGCTGAGACGCTGATTCCGCGGCTGCTGTGCGTTTGGCGCTGCGGTGGCGGTACGTGTCGTGTTTGCGCTGACTGTGTGCCCCGCCGCGCGGCTTAAGTGAGGACCGACACGCGCCGGGCCGAGGTGGGATCTCGGTGCCGTGTGCTGTGGCTGCGGTACGTGTGGCAACTGAGGAGCCTGGTGGTTCAGCGGCTGCGGTGCGCGTCGCGCCGTTGTGCGGATATGGAGGGTGCGCCTGTGCGCTGCGCCACGCCGCGCGGCTTAAGTGAAGACCGACACGCGCCGGGCCGAGGCGGGGCCGGGCGCACCGCACTTTTTTTATGAAGTTAATGTTGAGAATGTATCTTGAATGTATCTCGGTTTGCGCGGGCTCCGTGGCTGCTGTGCGCTCCGTGCGCTCCGCGGCGGCGGTACCTGTCGTAACTGGGGAGCCTTGTGGTTCCGCGGCCGCGGTGCGTGTCCTCACTTAAACTGTGAGGACTGTACTCAGGCCAGTAAACTAACCTGATCTTCATTCACTACTGCCACCAGGGCCACTGCCCCTCTTGGGTTGCTTCCAACTCATCCTGAAAAGGGAACAAACACATGTTCAGTGTTTTCAGTGTATTCAGACAAATCATTCAACTTAAAAAAGAAAACATGATGTCATCATCACTACTTGCGATGCAATAGTCAAATAGAAGCACTGTCAATAAAAAGGTAAACATGTTGCATGTATTATTTGTGAAATGTGGCGTTGTTTGTAGTTTAGTGTGTTTCCGCGTTTTCACGGCAGGGATGGCGTCTGCTGAGACGCTGGTTCCGCGGCTGCTGTGCGTTTGGCGCTGCGGCGGCGGTACGTGTCGTGTTTGCGCTGACTGTGTGCCCCGCCGCGCGGCTTAAGTGAGGACCGACACGCGCCGGGCCGAGGTGGGATCTCGGTGCCGTGTGCTGTGGCTGCGGTACGTGTGGCAACTGAGGAGCCTGGTGGTTCAGCGGCTGCGGTGCGCGTCGCGCCGTTGTGCGGATATGGAGGGTGCGCCTGTGCGCTGCGCCACGCCGCGCGGCTTAAGTGAAGACCGACACGCGCCGGGCCGAGGCGGGGCCGGGCGCACCGCACTTTTTTTATGAAGTTAATGTTGAGAATGTATCTTGAATGTATCTCGGTTTGCGCGGGCTCCGTGGCTGCTGTGCGCTCCGCGGCTGCGGTTCCGGTGCCGTGCGCTGCGGCGGCGGTACCTGTCGTAACTGGGGAGCCTGGTGGTTCCGCGGCCGCGGTGCGTGTCCTCACTTAAACTGTGAGGACTGTACTCATGAGTTTATTTGTCAATGTGTGCCGTGATTTCATAGCGCTGTCCACGGTGCTGAAATGAGCCTCGGTGTCGGCAGCGTCACAGGGTGACCTCATTTTATATTTCCAGATTGTGGCTATGTTTGCACTGAGTGTGTTTCTTTAATTTCAACAATGTAGCCATAATGGTCTCCAACAACGGTGAACAAAACAAACGCCACAGAAGCTGCAGTGCAAACTCCACCCACCTATAGCTGCAGAGGAAAAACTACATGTCTACTATAAACTGCTTTCTATATTCCTTCCTGGTTGGATTTAAACACACATCTGCCAATTTATTAGGTACACATTTTCTGTTTATGAACACACTGATTGAAGGAGCCAATCACATGGCAGTAAGTCATTGCATTTAGGCAGGTAGACATGATCAGGACGCCCAAATCAAGTTCAAACAGACTATCAGCATTAGGAAGAAAGGTGATTCAAGGAGCTTTTAATGTGGCATGGTTACTGGTAGTATTTTTACAAACTGCTTGCACAACCACGGTGTGACAAACAGAAAATATCCAGTGATGCCATGTTGAGGTCAAAGATCAGCAGAAAGGCCATGCTAAGAAAGCAAAAGGAACTCAAATCAGCGCAACCAAAGTGTGCAGAACACCATCTGAAGGCACAACACATTGAACCTTGCCGAAAAATGACTGCCTCCGACGGGAACGCGCATCGGTTAAGAGGTAGTGAGCGTAGGTCTACTGGTAGATATAATACTGTATACAGGGTACACCCTATAAGTCGTTGTTTGAAGGAGGGATACTGACCAAATTCATTGTACATGCACCTGTTTTCCTCGACTGCTAATGCTGAAAAGATAGAGAATGTAAGCCCTAACAATCCAGAGTTACAGGGTGCAGTCACTTCTCGGCAGGCCCTGCCGAAATGTGACAGCACCCTGTAACTCTTTATTGCAAGAAGCAATATTGACCAAATTCACTGTACATGCACCTGGTTTCCTCTACTTTCCTCTCCTCTACTGATTCTTCCAATTAGCCACTCACAGTGTGACTCCTGGCTGCTGAGTTAGTTAGCACCAGTTAGTTACTAGAAACCCAAGCCTTTTTAGATGATTTATATTAATAAATACACCATTAAATAATGACTTCAGTGTCATTAATTATTTAAATTAATAAATAGCCTTTTCAATAATTACTTACATCACATTGGTTTTCTTAGGTTACAAAATACTAACCTGGGTTTTTTTCGTCATCACTTAGTAACAATAATAATAATAATAATAATAATAAGAATAATATTCAGTGGAGCTCCACTTCAGGTTTTACTTGATACTCATTCCAAACTAAATGTTTATTTAAATATTAGTTTAAATGTCATATGATAAAAAAAAAGTGTTAAAGTTTGAGTGTACACTTACAATTAAGTGTTAAGTGTGTTTGTTTCTGTTTGGTTGTGATGAGTTTCTGTTGTACTCACACCAGCAAACCAAATCCAGTTCAGTCCGTCCATGAATACCAGTCCGGGTTTTGTAGCAGGTTTGCGTTGATGCTGCAAACAGAGAGTGAGACACAAACAGGTGACTGTGATCGTTTCATTAAAGACAAGAGATGAGAAGAAGACTGATGTCAGTGAAGAAACAAGGAAACAAAGTAACGTCAAACTTACATCTGTGATCTGTCCCTCTGGTGCGGCTGTCAACACAGGAGTTTAAATATTGGCACAATGGTCAGCCAATCAGGTGTGAAAGCTTGAAATGTTTGGGGCGGGGCTTATTATTGAAAACATGTGCGCTGTGACTGAGGAGCCTGGTGGTTCAGTGGCTGCGGTGCGCGTTGAGCCGGAGTGTGGATATGGAGTGTGCGCCTGTGTGCCGTGCCACGCCGCGCAGCTTAAGTGAAGACCGACACGCGCCGGGCTGAGGTGGGATCCTGGCGGGGCCGGGCGCACCGCACTTCCTTGTATCTAAAGAAAAAAAGAAAAGAATGCATTTGAAATTGTATTGTAGCTTGAGCATGCACATGAGTTCATTTGTCAATGTGTGCCGTGATTTCATAGCGCTGTCCACGGTGATGAAATGAGCCTCGGTGTCGGCAGGGTCACGGGGCCACCTCATTTTATATTTCCAGATTGTGGCTATGTTTGCACTGAGTGTGTTTCTTTCATTTCAACAATGTAGCCATAATGGTCTCTGGTTTTATGAAGTTAATGATGAGAATGTATCTTGTCTGCGGGGAATGAGTTACTTCAACTTTAACCATTTAGGAAACCAATTAAGTTTATTAACTCAAACAATTTAAGCATACAAAAGTATTTGATTTGAGTACAAGTAACTCAAGTATTTGTTGTTAAAGTAACTTGGGTAAAGTGCATTGTACTAATTCCATTCAGTTAATGAAAACTACTAAGTATGTGACACTTATGTGAAACGGATTTATCTGAACTGAAATGATCTTCTTTATACAAATGTTAATACTTAAGTTGAATTGACTCTTTTCTTTCTACTAAATCAAATTATTACATTCTACTTCTGACAACTTCAAATGGAGAGCGTAGATCAGTGTGTGAGCCATTACAACCTGATTGTGAGGACCAGAGACACATGGTGAGTTTCAAAGGGAACTCCTGCAGGAACCTGATCTTCATTCACTACTGCCACCAGGGCCACTGCCCCTCTTGGGTTGCTTCCAACTCATCCTGAAAAGGGAACAAACACATGTTCAGTGTTTTCAGTGTATTCAGACAAATCATTCAACTTAAAAAAGAAAAGTCGTTGTTTGAAGGAGCGATACTGACCAAATTCATTGTACATGCACCTGTTTTCCTCGACTGCTAATGCTGAAAAGATAGAGAATGTAAGCCCTAACAATCCAGAGTTACAGGGTGCAGTCACTTCTCGGCAGGCCCTGCCGAAATGTGACAGCACCCTGTAACTCTTTATTGCAAGAAGCAATATTGACCAAATTCACTGTACATGCACCTGGTTTCCTCTACTTTCCTCTCCTCTACTGATTCTTCCAATTAGCCACTCACAGTGTGACTCCTGGCTGCTGAGTTAGTTAGCACCAGTTAGTTACTAGAAACCCAAGCCTTTTTAGATGATTTATATTAATAAATACACCATTAAATAATGACTTCAGTGTCATTAATTATTTAAATTAATAAATAGCCTTTTCAATAATTACTTACATCACATTGGTTTTCTTAGGTTACAAAATACTGACCTGGGTTTTTTTCGTCATCACTTAGTAACAACAATAATAATAATAATAATAATAATAATAATAATACTAAGAATAATATTCAGTGGAGCTCCACTTCAGGTTTTACTTGATACTCGCACAGCCACGCCGTGCGGCTTAAGTGAAGACCGACACGCGCCGGGCCGAGGCGGGGCCGGGCGCACTGCACTTTTTTTATGAAGTTAATGTTGAGAATGTATCTTGAATGTATCTCGGTTTGCGCGGGCTCCGTGGCTGCTGTGCGCTCCGTGCGCTCCGCGGCTGCGGTTCCGGTGCCGTGCGCTGCGGCGGCGGTACCTGTCGTAACTGGGGAGCCTTGTGGTTCCGCGGCCGCGGTGCGTGTCCTCACTTAAACTGTGAGGACTGTACTCAGGCCAGTAAACTAACCTGATCTTCATTCACTACTGCCACCAGGGCCACTGCCCCTCTTGGGGTTGCTTCCAACTCATCCTGAAAAGGGAACAAACACATGTTCAGTGTTTTCAGTGTATTCAGACAAATCATTCAACTTAAAAAAGAAAACATGATGTCATCATCACTACTTGCGATGCAATAGTCAAATAGAAGCACTGTCAATAAAAAGGTAAACATGTTGCATGTATTATTTGTGAAATGTGGCGTTGTTTGTAGTTTAGTGTGTTTCCGCGTTTTCACGGCAGGGATGGCGTCTGCTGAGACGCTGATTCCGCGGCTGCTGTGCGTTTGGCGCTGCGGTGGCGGTACGTGTCGTGTTTGCGCTGACTGTGTGCCCCGCCGCGCGGCTTAAGTGAGGACCGACACGCGCCGGGCCGAGGTGGGATCTCGGTGCCGTGTGCTGTGGCTGCGGTACGTGTGGCAACTGAGGAGCCTGGTGGTTCAGCGGCTGCGGTGCGCGTCGCGCCGTTGTGCGGATATGGAGGGTGCGCCTGTGCGCTGCGCCACGCCGCGCGGCTTAAGTGAAGACCGACACGCGCCGGGCCGAGGCGGGGCCGGGCGCACTGCACTTTTTTTATGAAGTTAATGTTGAGAATGTATCTTGAATGTATCTCGGTTTGCGCGGGCTCCGTGGCTGCTGTGCGCTCCGTGCGCTCCGCGGCTGCGGTTCCGGTGCCGTGCGCTGCGGCGGCGGTACCTCTCGTAACTGGGGAGCCTTGTGGTTCCGCGGCCGCGGTGCGTGTCCTCACTTAAACTGTGAGGACTGTACTCAGGCCAGTAAACTAACCTGATCTTCATTCACTACTGCCACCAGGGCCACTGCCCCTCTTGGGGTTGCTTCCAACTCATCCTGAAAAGGGAACAAACACATGTTCAGTGTTTTCAGTGTATTCAGACAAATCATTCAACTTAAAAAAGAAAACATGATGTCATCATCACTACTTGCGATGCAATAGTCAAATAGAAGCACTGTCAATAAAAAGGTAAACATGTTGCATGTATTATTTGTGAAATGTGGCGTTGTTTGTAGTTTAGTGTGTTTCCGCGTTTTCACGGCAGGGATGGCGTCTGCTGAGACGCTGATTCCGCGGCTGCTGTGCGTTTGGCGCTGCGGTGGCGGTACGTGTCGTGTTTGCGCTGACTGTGTGCCCCGCCGCGCGGCTTAAGTGAGGACCGACACGCGCCGGGCCGAGGTGGGATCTCGGTGCCGTGTGCTGTGGCTGCGGTACGTGTCGCAACTGAGGAGCCTGGTGGTTCAGCGGCAGCGGTGCGCCGGAGTGTGGATATGGAGTGGCTCGGGAACAAACACATGTTCAGTGTTTTCAGTGTATTCAGACAAATCATTCAACTTAAAAAAGAAAACATGATGTCATCATCACTACTTGCGATGCAATAGTCAAATAGAAGCACTGTCAATAAAAAGGTAAACATGTTGCATGTATTATTTGTGAAATGTGGCGTTGTTTGTAGTTTAGTGTGTTTCCGCGTTTTCACGGCAGGGATGGCGTCTGCTGAGACGCTGGTTCCGCGGCTGCTGTGCGTTTGGCGCTGCGGCGGCGGTACGTGTCGTGTTTGCGCTGACTGTGTGCCCCACCGCGCGGCTTAAGTGAGGACCGACACGCGCCGGGCCGAGGTGGGATCTCGGTGCCGTGTGCTGTGGCTGCGGTACGTGTGGCAACTGAGGAGCCTGGTGGTTCAGCGGCTGCGGTGCGCGTCGCGCCGTTGTGCGGATATGGAGGGTGCGCCTGTGCGCTGCGCCACGCCGCGCGGCTTAAGTGAAGACCGACACGCGCCGGGCCGAGGCGGGGCCGGGCGCACCGCACTTTTTTTATGAAGTTAATGTTGAGAATGTATCTTGAATGTATCTCGGTTTGCGCGGGCTCCGTGGCTGCTGTGCGCTCCGTGCGCTCCGCGGCTGCGGTTCCGGTGCCGTGCGCTGCGGCGGCGGTACCTGTCGTAACTGGGGAGCCTTGTGGTTCCGCGGCCGCGGTGCGTGTCCTCACTTAAACTGTGAGGACTGTACTCAGGCCAGTAAACTAACCTGATCTTCATTCACTACTGCCACCAGGGCCACTGCCCCTCTTGGGTTGCTTCCAACTCATCCTGAAAAGGGAACAAACACATGTTCAGTGTTTTCAGTGTATTCAGACAAATCATTCAACTTAAAAAAGAAAACATGATGTCATCATCACTACTTGCGATGCAATAGTCAAATAGAAGCACTGTCAATAAAAAGGTAAACATGTTGCATGTATTATTTGTGAAATGTGGCGTTGTTTGTAGTTTAGTGTGTTTCCGCGTTTTCACGGCAGGGATGGCGTCTGCTGAGACGCTGGTTCCGCGGCTGCTGTGCGTTTGGCGCTGCGGCGGCGGTACGTGTCGTGTTTGCGCTGACTGTGTGCCCCGCCGCGCGGCTTAAGTGAGGACCGACACGCGCCGGGCCGAGGTGGGATCTCGGTGCCGTGTGCTGTGGCTGCGGTACGTGTGGCAACTGAGGAGCCTGGTGGTTCAGCGGCTGCGGTGCGCGTCGCGCCGTTGTGCGGATATGGAGGGTGCGCCTGTGCGCTGCGCCACGCCGCGCGGCTTAAGTGAAGACCGACACGCGCCGGGCCGAGGCGGGGCCGGGCGCACCGCACTTTTTTTATGAAGTTAATGTTGAGAATGTATCTTGAATGTATCTCGGTTTGCGCGGGCTCCGTGGCTGCTGTGCGCTCCGTGCGCTCCGCGGCTGCGGTTCCGGTGCCGTGCGCTGCGGCGGCGGTACCTGTCGTAACTGGGGAGCCTTGTGGTTCCGCGGCCGCGGTGCGTGTCCTCACTTAAACTGTGAGGACTGTACTCAGGCCAGTAAACTAACCTGATCTTCATTCACTACTGCCACCAGGGCCACTGCCCCTCTTGGGTTGCTTCCAACTCATCCTGAAAAGGGAACAAACACATGTTCAGTGTTTTCAGTGTATTCAGACAAATCATTCAACTTAAAAAAGAAAACATGATGTCATCATCACTACTTGCGATGCAATAGTCAAATAGAAGCACTGTCAATAAAAAGGTAAACATGTTGCATGTATTATTTGTGAAATGTGGCGTTGTTTGTAGTTTAGTGTGTTTCCGCGTTTTCACGGCAGGGATGGCGTCTGCTGAGACGCTGGTTCCGCGGCTGCTGTGCGTTTGGCGCTGCGGCGGCGGTACGTGTCGTGTTTGCGCTGACTGTGTGCCCCGCCGCGCGGCTTAAGTGAGGACCGACACGCGCCGGGCCGAGGTGGGATCTCGGTGCCGTGTGCTGTGGCTGCGGTACGTGTGGCAACTGAGGAGCCTGGTGGTTCAGCGGCTGCGGTGCGCGTCGCGCCGTTGTGCGGATATGGAGGGTGCGCCTGTGCGCTGCGCCACGCCGCGCGGCTTAAGTGAAGACCGACACGCGCCGGGCCGAGGCGGGGCCGGGCGCACCGCACTTTTTTTATGAAGTTAATGTTGAGAATGTATCTTGAATGTATCTCGGTTTGCGCGGGCTCCGTGGCTGCTGTGCGCTCCGTGCGCTCCGCGGCTGCGGTTCCGGTGCCGTGCGCTGCGGCGGCGGTACCTCTCGTAACTGGGGAGCCTTGTGGTTCCGCAGCCGCGGTGCGTGTCCTCACTTAAACTGTGAGGACTGTACTCAGGCCAGTAAACTAACCTGATCTTCATTCACTACTGCCACCAGGGCCACTGCCCCTCTTGGGTTGCTTCCAACTCATCCTGAAAAGGGAACAAACACATGTTCAGTGTTTTCAGTGTATTCAGACAAATCATTCAACTTAAAAAAGAAAACATGATGTCATCATCACTACTTGCGATGCAATAGTCAAATAGAAGCACTGTCAATAAAAAGGTAAACATGTTGCATGTATTATTTGTGAAATGTGGCGTTGTTTGTAGTTTAGTGTGTTTCCGCGTTTTCACGGCAGGGATGGCGTCTGCTGAGACGCTGGTTCCGCGGCTGCTGTGCGTTTGGCGCTGCGGCGGCGGTACGTGTCGTGTTTGCGCTGACTGTGTGCCCCGCCGCGCGGCTTAAGTGAGGACCGACACGCGCCGGGCCGAGGTGGGATCTCGGTGCCGTGTGCTGTGGCTGCGGTACGTGTGGCAACTGAGGAGCCTGGTGGTTCAGCGGCTGCGGTGCGCGTCGCGCCGTTGTGCGGATATGGAGGGTGCGCCTGTGCGCTGCGCCACGCCGCGCGGCTTAAGTGAAGACCGACACGCGCCGGGCCGAGGCGGGGCCGGGCCACCGCACTTTTTTTATGAAGTTAATGTTGAGAATGTATCTTGAATGTATCTCGGTTTGCGCGGGCTCCGTGGCTGCTGTGCGCTCCGTGCGCTCCGCGGCTGCGGTTCCGGTGCCGTGCGCTGCGGCGGCGGTACCTGTCGTAACTGGGGAGCCTGGTGGTTCCGCGGCCGCGGTGCGTGTCCTCACTTAAACTGTGAGGACTGTACTCATGAGTTTATTTGTCAATGTGTGCCGTGATTTCATAGCGCTGTCCACGGTGCTGAAATGAGCCTCGGTGTCGGCAGCGTCACAGGGTGACCTCATTTTCTATTTCCAGATTGTGGCTATGTTTGCACTGAGTGTGTTTCTTTCATTTCAACAATGTAGCCATAATGGTCTCCAACAACGGTGAACAAAACAAACGCCACAGAAGCTGCAGTGCAAACTCCACCCACCTATAACTGCAGAGGAAAAACTACATGTCTACTATAAACTGCTTTCTATATTCCTTCCTGGTTGGATTTAAACACACATCTGCCAATTTATTAGGTACACATTTTCTGTTTATGAACACACTGATTGAAGGAGCCAATCACATGGCAGTAAGTCATTGCATTTAGGCAGGTAGACATGATCAGGACGCCCAAATCAAGTTGAAACAGACTATCAGCATTAGGAAGAAAGGTGATTCAAGGAGCTTTTAATGTGGCATGGTTACTGGTAGTATTTTTACAAACTGCTTGCACAACCACGGTGTGACAAACAGAAAATATCCAGTGATGCCATGTTGAGGTCAAAGATCAGCAGAAAGGCCATGCTAAGAAAGCAAAAGGAACTCAAATCAGCGCAACCAAAGTGTGCAGAACACCATCTGAAGGCACAACACATTGAACCTTGCCGAAAAATGACTGCCTCCGACGGGAACGCGCATCGGTTAAGAGGTAGTGAGCGTAGGTCTACTGGTAGATATAATACTGTATACAGGGTACACCCTATAAGTCGTTGTTTGAAGGAGCGATACTGACCAAATTCATTGTACATGCACCTGTTTTCCTCGACTGCTAATGCTGAAAAGATAGAGAATGTAAGCCCTAACAATCCAGAGTTACAGGGTGCAGTCACTTCTCGGCAGGCCCTGCCGAAATGTGACAGCACCCTGTAACTCTTTATTGCAAGAAGCAATATTGACCAAATTCACTGTACATGCACCTGGTTTCCTCTACTTTCCTCTCCTCTACTGATTCTTCCAATTAGCCACTCACAGTGTGACTCCTGGCTGCTGAGTTAGTTAGCACCAGTTAGTTACTAGAAACCCAAGCCTTTTTAGATGATTTATATTAATAAATACACCATTAAATAACGACTTAAGTGTCATTAATTATTTAAATTAATAAATAGCCTTTTCAATAATTACTTACATCACATTGGTTTTCTTAGGTTACAAAATACTGACCTGGGTTTTTTTCGTCATCACTTAGTAACAACAATAATAATAATAATAATAATAATAATAATATTCAGTGGAGCTCCACTTCAGGTTTTACTTGATACTCATTCCAAATTAAATGTTTATTTAAATATTAGTTTAAATGTCATATGATTAAAAAAAAAGTGTTAAAGTTTGAGTGTACACTTACAATTAAGTGTTAAATGTGTTTGTTTCTGTTTGGTTGTGATGAGTTTCTGTTGTACTCACACCAGCAAACCAAATCCAGTTCAGTCCGTCCATGAATACCAGTCCGGGTTTTGTAGCAGGTTTGCGTTGATGCTGCAAACAGAGAGTGAGACACAAACAGGTGACTGTGATCGTTTCATTAAAGACAAGAGATGAGAAGAAGACTGATGTCAGTGAAGAAACAAGGAAACAAAGTAACGTCAAACTTACATCTGTGATCTGTCCCTCTGGTGCGGCTGTCAACACAGGAGTTTAAATATTGGCACAATGGTCAGCCAATCAGGTGTGAAAGCTTGAAATGTTTGGGGCGGGGCTTATTATTGAAAACATGTGCGCTGTGACTGAGGAGCCTGGTGGTTCAGTGGCTGCGGTGCGCGTTGAGCCGGAGTGTGGATATGGAGTGTGCGCCTGTGTGCCGCGCCACGCCGCGCAGCTTAAGTGAAGACCGACACGCGCCGGGCTGAGGTGGGATCCTGGCGGGGCCGGGCGCACCGCACTTCCTTGTATCTAAAGAAAAAAAGAAAAGAATGCATTTGAAATTGTATTGTAGCTTGAGCATGCACATGAGTTCATTTGTCAATGTGTGCCGTGATTTCATAGCGCTGTCCACGGTGATGAAATGAGCCTCGGTGTCGGCAGGGTCACGGGGCCACCTCATTTTATATTTCCAGATTGTGGCTATGTTTGCACTGAGTGTGTTTCTTTCATTTCAACAATGTAGCCATAATGGTCTCTGGTTTTATGAAGTTAATGTTGAGAATGTATCTTGTCTGCGGGGTATGAGTTACTTCAACTTTAACCATTTAGGAAACCAATTAAGTTTATTAACTCAAACAATTTAAGCATACAAAAGTATTTGATTTGAGTACAAGTAACTCAAGTATTTGTTGTTAAAGTAACTTGGGTAAAGTGCATTGTACTAATTCCATTCAGTTAATGAAAACTACTAAGTATGTGACACTTATGTGAAACGGATTTATCTGAACTGAAATGATCTTCTTTATACAAATGTTAATACTTAAGTTGAATTGACTCTTTTCTTTCTACTAAATCAAATTATTACATTCTACTTCTGACAACTTCAAATGGAGAGCGTAGATCAGTGTGTGAGCCATTACAACCTGATTGTGAGGACCAGAGACACATGGTGAGTTTCAAAGGGAACTCCTGCAGGAACCTGATCTTCATTCACTACTGCCACCAGGGCCACTGCCCCTCTTGGGTTGCTTCCAACTCATCCTGAAAAGGGAACAAACACATGTTCAGTGTTTTCAGTGTATTCAGACAAATCATTCAACTTAAAAAAGAAAACATGATGTCATCATCACTACTTGCGATGCAATAGTCAAATAGAAGCACTGTCAATAAAAAGGTAAACATGTTGCATGTATTATTTGTGAAATGTGGCGTTGTTTGTAGTTTAGTGTGTTTCCGCGTTTTCACGGCAGGGATGGCGTCTGCTGAGACGCTGGTTCCGCGGCTGCTGTGCGTTTGGCGCTGCGGCGGCGGTACGTGTCGTGTTTGCGCTGACTGTGTGCCCCGCCGCGCGGCTTAAGTGAGGACCGACACGCGCCGGGCCGAGGTGGGATCTCGGTGCCGTGTGCTGTGGCTGCGGTACGTGTGGCAACTGAGGAGCCTGGTGGTTCAGCGGCTGCGGTGCGCGTCGCGCCGTTGTGCGGATATGGAGGGTGCGCCTGTGCGCTGCGCCACGCCGCGCGGCTTAAGTGCAGACCGACACGCGCCGGGCCGAGGCGGGGCCGGGCGCACCGCACTTTTTTTATGAAGTTAATGTTGAGAATGTATCTTGAATGTATCTCGGTTTGCGCGGGCTCCGTGGCTGCTGTGCGCTCCGTGCGCTCCGCGGCTGCAGTTCCGGTGCCGTGCGCTGCAGCGGCGGTACCTGTCGTAACTGGGGAGCCTTGTGGTTCCGCGGCCGCGGTGCGTGTCCTCACTTAAACTGTGAGGACTGTACTGAGGCCAGTAAACTAACCTGATCTTCATTCACTACTGCCACCAGGGCCACTGCCCCTCTTGGGTTGCTTCCAACTCATCCTGAAAAGGGAACAAACACATGTTCAGTGTTTTCAGTGTATTCAGACAAATCATTCAACTTAAAAAAGAAAACATGATGTCATCATCACTACTTGCGATGCAATAGTCAAATAGAAGCACTGTCAATAAAAAGGTAAACATGTTGCATGTATTATTTGTGAAATGTGGCGTTGTTTGTAGTTTAGTGTGTTTCCGCGTTTTCACGGCAGGGATGGCGTCTGCTGAGACGCTGATTCCGCGGCTGCTGTGCGTTTGGCGCTGCGGTGGCGGTACGTGTCGTGTTTGCGCTGACTGTGTGCCCCGCCGCGCGGCTTAAGTGAGGACCGACACGCGCCGGGCCGAGGTGGGATCTCGGTGCCGTGTGCTGTGGCTGCGGTACGTGTCGCAACTGAGGAGCCTGGTGGTTCAGCGGCAGCGGTGCGCCGGAGTGTGGATATGGAGTGGCTCGGGAACAAACACATGTTCAGTGTTTTCAGTGTATTCAGACAAATCATTCAACTTAAAAAAGAAAACATGATGTCATCATCACTACTTGCGATGCAATAGTCAAATAGAAGCACTGTCAATAAAAAGGTAAACATGTTGCATGTATTATTTGTGAAATGTGGCGTTGTTTGTAGTTTAGTGTGTTTCCGCGTTTTCACGGCAGGGATGGCGTCTGCTGAGACGCTGGTTCCGCGGCTGCTTTGCGTTTGGCGCTGCGGCGGCGGTACGTGTCGTGTTTGCGCTGACTGTGTGCCCCGCCGCGCGGCTTAAGTGAGGACCGACACGCGCTGGGCCGAGGTGGGATCTCGGTGCCGTGTGCTGTGGCTGCGGTACGTGTGGCAACTGAGGAGCCTGGTGGTTCAGCGGCAGCGGTGCGCCGGAGTGTGGATATGGAGTGGCTCGGGAACAAACACATGTTCAGTGTTTTCAGTGTATTCAGACAAATCATTCAACTTAAAAAAGAAAACATGATGTCATCATCACTACTTGCGATGCAATAGTCAAATAGAAGCACTGTCAATAAAAAGGTAAACATGTTGCATGTATTATTTGTGAAATGTGGCGTTGTTTGTAGTTTAGTGTGTTTCCGCGTTTTCACGGCAGGGATGGCGTCTGCTGAGACGCTGGTTCCGCGGCTGCTGTGCGTTTGGCGCTGCGGCGGCGGTACGTGTCGTGTTTGCGCTGACTGTGTGCCCCGCCGCGCGGCTTAAGTGAGGACCGACACGCGCCGGGCCGAGGTGGGATCTCGGTGCCGTGTGCTGTGGCTGCGGTACGTGTGGCAACTGAGGAGCATGGTGGTTCAGCGGCTGCGGTGCGCGTCGCGCCGTTGTGCGGATATGGAGGGTGCGCCTGTGCGCTGCGCCACGCCGCGCGGCTTAAGTGAAGACCGACACGCGCCGGGCCGAGGCGGGGCCGGGCGCACCGCACTTTTTTTATGAAGTTAATGTTGAGAATGTATCTTGAATGTATCTCGGTTTGCGCGGGCTCCGTGGCTGCTGTGCGCTACGCGGCTGCAGTGCGCTCCGCGGCTGCGGTTCCGGTGCCGTGCGCTGCGGCGGCGGTACCTGTCGTAACTGGGGAGCCTGGTGGTTCCGCGGCCGCGGTGCGTGTCCTCACTTAAACTGTGAGGACTGTACTCATGAGTTTATTTGTCAATGTGTGCCGTGATTTCATAGCGCTGTCCACGGTGCTGAAATGAGCCTCGGTGTCGGCAGCGTCACAGGGTGACCTCATTTTATATTTCCAGATTGTGGCTATGTTTGCACTGAGTGTGTTTCTTTAATTTCAACAATGTAGCCATAATGGTCTCCAACAACGGTGAACAAAACAAACGCCACAGAAGCTGCAGTGCAAACTCCACCCACCTATAACTGCAGAGGAAAAACTACATGTCTACTATAAACTGCTTTCTATATTCCTTCCTGGTTGGATTTAAACACACATCTGCCAATTTATTAGGTACACATTTTCTGTTTATGAACACACTGATTGAAGGAGCCAATCACATGGCAGTAAGTCATTGCATTTAGGCAGGTAGACATGATCAGGACGCCCAAATCAAGTTCAAACAGACTATCAGCATTAGGAAGAAAGGTGATTCAAGGAGCTTTTAATGTGGCATGGTTACTGGTAGTATTTTTACAAACTGCTTGCACAACCACGGTGTGACAAACAGAAAATATCCAGTGATGCCATGTTGAGGTCAAAGATCAGCAGAAAGGCCATGCTAAGAAAGCAAAAGGAACTCAAATCAGCGCAACCAAAGTGTGCAGAACACCATCTGAAGGCACAACACATTGAACCTTGCCGAAAAATGACTGCCTCCGACGGGAACGCGCATCGGTTAAGAGGTAGTGAGCGTAGGTCTACTGGTAGATATAATACTGTATACAGGGTACACCCTATAAGTCGTTGTTTGAAGGAGCGATACTGACCAAATTCATTGTACATGCACCTGTTTTCCTCGACTGCTAATGCTGAAAAGATAGAGAATGTAAGCCCTAACAATCCAGAGTTACAGGGTGCAGTCACTTCTCGGCAGGCCCTGCCGAAATGTGACAGCACCCTGTAACTCTTTATTGCAAGAAGCAATATTGACCAAATTCACTGTACATGCACCTGGTTTCCTCTACTTTCCTCTCCTCTACTGATTCTTCCAATTAGCCACTCACAGTGTGACTCCTGGCTGCTGAGTTAGTTAGCACCAGTTAGTTACTAGAAACCCAAGCCTTTTTAGATGATTTATATTAATAAATACACCATTAAATAACGACTTAAGTGTCATTAATTATTTAAATTAATAAATAGCCTTTTCAATAATTACTTACATCACATTGGTTTTCTTAGGTTACAAAATACTGACCTGGGTTTTTTTCGTCATCACTTAGTAACAATAATAATAATAATAATAATAATAATAATAATAATAATAATATTCAGTGGAGCTCCACTTCAGGTTTTACTTGATACTCATTCCAAACTAAATGTTTATTTAAATATTAGTTTAAATGTCATATGATAAAAAAAAGTGTTAAAGTTTGAGTGTACACTTACAATTAAGTGTTAAGTGTGTTTGTTTCTGTTTGGTTGTGATGAGTTTCTGTTGTACTCACACCATCAAACCGAATCCAGTTCAGTCCGTCCATGAATACCAGTCCGGGTTTTGTAGCAGGTTTGCGTTGATGCTGCAAACAGAGAGTGAGACACAAACAGGTGACTGTGATCGTTTCATTAAAGACAAGAGATGAGAAGAAGACTGATGTCAGTGAAGAAACAAGGAAACAAAGTAACGTCAAACTTACATCTGTGATCTGTCCCTCTGGTGCGGCTGTCAACACAGGAGTTTAAATATTGGCACAATGGTCAGCCAATCAGGTGTGAAAGCTTGAAATGTTTGGGGCGGGGCTTATTATTGAAAACATGTGCGCTGTGACTGAGGAGCCTGGTGGTTCAGTGGCTGCGGTGCGCGTTGAGCCGGAGTGTGGATATGGAGTGTGCGCCTGTGTGCCGCGCCACGCCGCGCAGCTTAAGTGAAGACCGACACGCGCCGGGCTGAGGTGGGATCCTGGCGGGGCCGGGCGCACCGCACTTCCTTGTATCTAAAGAAAAAAAGAAAAGAATGCATTTGAAATTGTATTGTAGCTTGAGCATGCACATGAGTTCATTTGTCAATGTGTGCCGTGATTTCATAGCGCTGTCCACGGTGATGAAATGAGCCTCGGTGTCGGCAGGGTCACGGGGCCACCTCATTTTATATTTCCAGATTGTGGCTATGTTTGCACTGAGTGTGTTTCTTTCATTTCAACAATGTAGCCATAATGGTCTCTGGTTTTATGAAGTTAATGTTGAGAATGTATCTTGTCTGCGGGGTATGAGTTACTTCAACTTTAACCATTTAGGAAACCAATTAAGTTTATTAACTCAAACAATTTAAGCATACAAAAGTATTTGATTTGAGTACAAGTAACTCAAGTATTTGTTGTTAAAGTAACTTGGGTAAATTGCATTGTACTAATTCCATTCAGTTAATGAAAACTACTAAGTATGTGACACTTATGTGAAACGGATTTATCTGAACTGAAATGATCTTCTTTATACAAATGTTAATACTTAAGTTGAATTGACTCTTTTCTTTCTACTAAATCAAATTATTACATTCTACTTCTGACAACTTCAAATGGAGAGCGTAGATCAGTGTGTGAGCCATTACAACCTGATTGTGAGGACCAGAGACACATGGTGAGTTTCAAAGGGAACTCCTGCAGGAACCTGATCTTCATTCACTACTGCCACCAGGGCCACTGCCCCTCTTGGGTTGCTTCCAACTCATCCTGAAAAGGGAACAAACACATGTGCAGTGTTTTCAGTGTATTCAGACAAATCATTCAACTTAAAAAAGAAAACATGATGTCATCATCACTACTTGCAATAGTCAAATAGAAGCACTGTCAATAAAAAGGTAAACATGTTGCATGTATTAGTTGTGAAATGTGGCGTTACACTGTACTCACATCTTATACCAAACTGAGAATACAAGTGCGTGTCCTCACTTAAACTGTGAGGACTGTACTCACGCCAGTAAACCGAATCCAGTCTGGGGTTTGTAGCAGGTTTGTAGGTTTGTGCGCCACGCCGCGCGGCTTAAGTGAAGACCGACACGCGCCAGGCCGAGGTGGGATCCTGGCGGGGCCGGGCGCACCGCACTTCCTTGTATCTAAAAAAAAAAAAGAATTCATTTGAAATTGTATTGTAGCTTGAGCATGCGCATGATTTTATTTGTCAATGTGTGCCGTGATTTCATAGCGCTGTCCACGGTGCTGAAATGAGCCTCGCTGTCATATTAAAACTCTTTTCCAGATGAGGCATTGCTACAACGATGACTTTGACAGTGTGTGGGTGTCACCACCCTCTTTCACTCACTTGAGCTTCACTAAAGAGTGCAGGTCGTCTCTCTTTTAGTTCGGCAAGGAGGAGCTGAATTCACAGTTTCTTCATGCCCGAGTGCTGCATATGTTGATGGAGACCTGTGACATAAAACACAAAGAGCTACTGATGGTGCTACGTCTGTTTTTCACTAGACTACTCATAGATATCAGTACATCAACTGACAGTTAATGTATTATTTATTTGAACTTACAATTGTACATTTATATTCAAATACATACACAAATATGAAAGAACTGTACACTATAGTGGCGGTGATTGACTGAACATCATATGTTGGGTGCACATTTAAACACAGGATCCAGGCAGCTTTCCAAGTTGCAATATTTTATTTCCAAGTAAACGGTAGTCGGTGATGAGGGGTAATGGTGGATGATTCTGTCTATATGAAAATGATAAAGGAAATATTACAATCTAGAAAGTATCAAATATACAATAAGAAATGAGGTTGTCTTAGACTAACATCAATAATACATCCACTCTTACTTCCCTCTCTTTAGCAAAGGATTAAACTCAGGAATCTAGTATAATGACACACAAGCAATAAGTAAGTCTTCATACAAGATGTAGTATCAACCAAATGAATCATTAAATGAGTGAACGTCCATAAAACTCACAGCCAGTGTCCCTTTGTTCTCGTGGATTGTTTGGAGGGAAAATAGGGGGGTCAAAGGGCGGAAGGGGCGGGTTATATAGGATTAGGGGTGTGGTCCAGGTAGGTGTGCCAGTGATGAGGCAGGTGAGGAGGAGACTTGGGATTTTAACAAATACATATACAATGGCCGTGCCACTTTAATATAAACCTAAAATTCGAAGGTAAAATCAATTATTAGTAATAATATACAAAGTGTTTACATTAAAAACAAAGTAACACGTCAACCACAAATCTATGGATCACACCAAGCATCTGTGAGACGTCTGAGCCAGCGGATCATTTCATCAGGACAGGCCGAGGTAACGCTGCTCTGCCCTGGGCACTGTGAGCACCGAGCGTCCGCAGAGGTCGGAGCTGATCACCTCCGACAACGTACCGCGCTGAAATCAGTTCCAGGTTGGATATTCAACAGACATTCGCTCCAGATCCAACAGCACCCTCCTCCTTCTCCACTCCGAGATAGGTGCACGATCACGGCTTGTACAAAGTCCGACCCATCGCTCTCAACAACCGTGGTCTCATTTAGGGACCATCAACGAATTACCGTTAAAAATGGATTAAAAAGAAATTATGGGAGGTACTAAAATGGAATAAAAAGAGGTGTGTCCTGACTAGGCAGTCTAGTTCTATGTTGCTGCACTGTTTTGGAATCTTTAGGGTCACATGGCCTGGACGCGATTGAGATAAAATGCTAATATTTGCATTAAAGAAATGATTGAAAGTAAATCAAGTATTTAAATGGAATATAAAGAGGTGTGTCCTGACTAGGCAGTCTAGTACTATGTTTGTACACTCATTTGGAGTCGTTGGGTCACATTGCCTGGAAGCTATTGAGCTAAAATGCTAATATTTACATTATTAAAATTATAAAAAAAATAAATGAGGTAATTAAATATTAGTTTAATGTCATATGATCAAAATTAAAGTGTTAACGTTCGACTCTACACTTAGATTCAAGTGTTAAGTGTGTTTGCGGTTTGTTTCTGTCTGGTTGTGATGACTTTCTGTTGTACTCACGCCAGTAAACCGAATCCAGTCTGGGGTTTGTAGCAGGTTTGTACTGTAGCAGGTTTGCATTGGTGCTGCAAACAGAGAGTGAGACACAAACATGGGACTGTGATGGTTTCATTAAAGACAAGAGATGAGAAGAAGACTGGAGTCAGTGAGAAAACAAGGAAACAAAGTAACGTCAAACTTACGTCTGTGATCTGTCAGCATCTCCTCTCCCTCTGGTGCGGCTGTCAACACAGGAGTTTAAATATTGGCACAATGGTCAGTCAATCAGGTGTGAAAGCTTGAAATGTTTGGGGCGGGGCTTATTATTGAAAACATGTGCGCTGTGACTGAGGAGCCTGGTGGTTCAGTGGCTGCGGTGCGCGTTGAGCCGGAGTGTGGATATGGAGTGTGCGCCTGTGTGCCACGCCGCGCGGCTTAAGTGAAGACCGACACGCGCCGGGCTGAGGTGGGATCCTGGCGGGGCCGGGCGCACCGCACTTCCTTGTATCTAAAAAAAAAGAGAAAAGAATGCATTTGAAATTGTATTGTAGCTTGAGCATGCACATGAGTTCATTTGTCAATGTGTGCCGTGATTTCATAGCGCTGTCCACGGTGATGAAATGAGCCTCGGTGTCGGCAGGGTCACGGGGCCACCTCATTTTATATTTCCAGATTGTGGCTATGTTTGCACTGAGTGTGTTTCTTTCATTTCAACAATGTAGCCATAATGGTCTCTGGTTTTATGAAGTTAATGTTGAGAATGTGTCTTGTCTGCGGGGAATGAGTTACTTCAACTTTAACCATTTAGGAAACCAATTAAGTTTATTAACTCAAACAATTTAAGCATACAAAAGTATTTGATTTGAGTACAAGTAACTCAAGTATTTGTTGTTAAAGTCACTTGGGTAAAGTGCATTGTACTAATTCCATTCAGTTAATGAAAACTACTAAGTATGTGACACTTATGTGAAACGGATTTATCTGAACTGAAATGATCTTCTTTATACAAATGTTAATACTTAAGTTGAATTGACTCTTTTCTTTCTACTAAATCAAATTATTACATTCTACTTCTGACAACTTCAAATGGAGAGCGTAGATCAGTGTGTGAGCCATTACAACCTGATTGTGAGGACCAGAGACACATGGTGAGTTTCAAAGGGAACTCCTGCAGGAACCTGATCTTCATTCACTACTGCCACCAGGGCCACTGCCCCTCTTGGGTTGCTTCCAACTCATCCTGAAAAGGGAACAAACACATGTTCAGTGTTTTCAGTGTATTCAGACAAATCATTCAACTTAAAAAAGAAAACATGATGTCATCATCACTACTTGCGATGCAATAGTCAAATAGAAGCACTGTCAATAAAAAGGTAAACATGTTGCATGTATTATTTGTGAAATGTGGCGTTGTTTGTAGTTTAGTGTGTTTCCGCGTTTTCATGGCAGGGATGGCGTCTGCTGAGACGCTGGTTCCGCGGCTGCTGTGCGTTTGGCGCTGCGGCGGCGGTACGTGTCGTGTTTGCGCTGACTGTGTGCCCCGCCGCGCGGCTTAAGTGAGGACCGACACGCGCCGGGCCGAGGTGGGATCTCGGTGCCGTGTGCTGTGGCTGCGGTACGTGTCGCAACTGAGGAGCCTGGTGGTTCAGCGGCAGCGGTGCGCCGGAGTGTGGATATGGAGTGGCTCGGGAACAAACACATGTTCAGTGTTTTCAGTGTATTCAGACAAATCATTCAACTTAAAAAAGAAAACATGATGTCATCATCACTACTTGCGATGCAATAGTCAAATAGAAGCACTGTCAATAAAAAGGTAAACATGTTGCATGTATTATTTGTGAAATGTGGCGTTGTTTGTAGTTTAGTGTGTTTCCGCGTTTTCACGGCAGGGATGGCGTCTGCTGAGACGCTGGTTCCGCGGCTGCTTTGCGTTTGGCGCTGCGGCGGCGGTACGTGTCGTGTTTGCGCTGACTGTGTGCCCCGCCGCGCGGCTTAAGTGAGGACCGACACGCGCCGGGCCGAGGTGGGATCTCGGTGCCGTGTGCTGTGGCTGCGGTACGTGTGGCAACTGAGGAGCCTGGTGGTTCAGCGGCTGCGGTGCGCGTCGCGCCGTTGTGCGGATATGGAGGGTGCGCCTGTGCGCTGCGCCACGCCGCGCGGCTTAAGTGCAGACCGACACGCGCCGGGCCGAGGCGGGGCCGGGCGCACCGCACTTTTTTTATGAAGTTAATGTTGAGAATATCTTGAATGTATCTCGGTTTGCGCATGCTCCGTGGCTGCTGTGCGCTCCGTGCGCTCCGCGGCTGCAGTTCCGGTGCCGTGCGCTGCAGCGGCGGTACCTGTCGTAACTGGGGAGCCTTGTGGTTCCGCGGCCGCGGTGCGTGTCCTCACTTAAACTGTGAGGACTGTACTGAGGCCAGTAAACTAACCTGATCTTCATTCACTACTGCCACCAGGGCCACTGCCCCTCTTGGGTTGCTTCCAACTCATCCTGAAAAGGGAACAAACACATGTTCAGTGTTTTCAGTGTATTCAGACAAATCATTCAACTTAAAAAAGAAAACATGATGTCATCATCACTACTTGCGATGCAATAGTCAAATAGAAGCACTGTCAGTAAAAAGGTAAACATGTTGCATGTATTATTTGTGGAATGTGGCGTTGTTTGTAGTTTAGTGTGTTTCCGCGTTTTCACGGCAGGGATGGCGTCTGCTGAGACGCTGGTTCCGCGGCTGCTGTGCGTTTGGCGCTGCGGCGGCGGTACGTGTCGTGTTTGCGCTGACTGTGTGCCCCGCCGCGCGGCTTAAGTGAGGACCGACACGCGCCGGGCCGAGGTGGGATCTCGGTGCCGTGTGCTGTGGCTGCGGTACGTGTGGCAACTGAGGAGCCTGGTGGTTCAGCGGCTGCGGTGCGCGTCGCGCCGTTGTGCGGATATGGAGGGTGCGCCTGTGCGCTGCGCCACGCCGCGCGGCTTAAGTGAAGACCGACACGCGCCGGGCCGAGGCGGGGCCGGGCGCACCGCACTTTTTTTATGAAGTTAATGTTGAGAATGTATCTTGAATGTATCTCGGTTTGCGCGGGCTCCGCGGCTGCTGTGCGCTCCGCGGCTGCGGTTCCGGTGTCGTGCGCTGCGGCGGTGGTACCTGTCGTAACTGGGGAGCCTGGTGGTTCCGCGGCCGCGGTGCGTGTCCTCACTTAAACTGTGAGGACTGTACTCATGAGTTTATTTGTCAATGTGTGCCGTGATTTCATAGCGCCGTCCACGGTGCTGAAATGAGCCTCGGTGTCGGCAGCGTCACAGGGTGACCTCATTTTATATTTCCAGATTGTGGCTATGTTTGCACTGAGTGTGTTTCTTTAATTTCAACAATGTAGCCATAATGGTCTCCAACAACGGTGAACAAAACAAACGCCACAGAAGCTGCAGTGCAAACTCCACCCACCTATAGCTGCAGAGGAAAAACTACATGTCTACTATAAACTGCTTTCTATATTCCTTCCTGGTTGGATTTAAACACACATCTGCCAATTTATTAGGTACACATTTTCTGTTTATGAACACACTGATTGAAGGAGCCAATCACATGGCAGTAAGTCATTGCATTTAGGCAGGTAGACATGATCAGGACGCCCACATCAAGTTCAAACAGACTATCAGCATTAGGAAGAAAGGTGATTCAAGGAGCTTTTAATGTGGCATGGTTACTGGTAGTATTTTTACAAACTGCTTGCACAACCACGGTGTGACGAACAGAAAATATCCAGTGATGCCATGTTGAGGTCAAAGATCAGCAGAAAGGCCATGCTAAGAAAGCAAAAGGAACTCAAATCAGCGCAACCAAAGTGTGCAGAACACCATCTGAAGGCACAACACATTGAACCTTGCCGAAAAATGACTGCCTCCGACGGGAACGCGCATCGGTTAAGAGGTAGTGAGCGTAGGTCTACTGGTAGATATAATACTGTATACAGGGTACACCCTATAAGTCGTTGTTTGAAGGAGCGATACTGACCAAATTCATTGTACATGCACCTGTTTTCCTCGACTGCTAATGCTGAAAAGATAGAGAATGTAAGCCCTAACAATCCAGAGTTACAGGGTGCAGTCACTTCTCGGCAGGCCCTGCCGAAATGTGACAGCACCCTGTAACTCTTTATTGCAAGAAGCAATATTGACCAAATTCACTGTACATGCACCTGGTTTCCTCTACTTTCCTCTCCTCTACTGATTCTTCCAATTAGCCACTCACAGTGTGACTCCTGGCTGCTGAGTTAGTTAGCACCAGTTAGTTACTAGAAACCCAAGCCTTTTTAGATGATTTATATTAATAAATACACCATTAAATAATGACTTCAGTGTCATTAATTATTTAAATTAATAAATAGCCTTTTCAATAATTACTTACATCACATTGGTTTTCTTAGGTTACAAAATACTAACCTGGGTTTTTTTCGTCATCACTTAGTAACAATAATAATAATAATAATAATAATAAGAATAATATTCAGTGGAGCTCCACTTCAGGTTTTACTTGATACTCATTCCAAACTAAATGTTTATTTAAATATTAGTTTAAATGTCATATGATAAAAAAAAAGTGTTAAAGTTTGAGTGTACACTTACAATTAAGTGTTAAGTGTGTTTGTTTCTGTTTGGTTGTGATGAGTTTCTGTTGTACTCACACCAGCAAACCAAATCCAGTTCAGTCCGTCCATGAATACCAGTCCGGGTTTTGTAGCAGGTTTGCGTTGATGCTGCAAACAGAGAGTGAGACACAAACAGGTGACTGTGATCGTTTCATTAAAGACAAGAGATGAGAAGAAGACTGATGTCAGTGAAGAAACAAGGAAACAAAGTAACGTCAAACTTACATCTGTGATCTGTCCCTCTGGTGCGGCTGTCAACACAGGAGTTTAAATATTGGCACAATGGTCAGCCAATCAGGTGTGAAAGCTTGAAATGTTTGGGGCGGGGCTTATTATTGAAAACATGTGCGCTGTGACTGAGGAGCCTGGTGGTTCAGTGGCTGCGGTGCGCGTTGAGCCGGAGTGTGGATATGGAGTGTGCGCCTGTGTGCCGCGCCACGCCGCGCGGCTTAAGTGAAGACCGACACGCGCCGGGCTGAGGTGGGATCCTGGCGGGGCCGGGCGCACCGCACTTCCTTGTATCTAAAGAAAAAAAGAAAAGAATGCATTTGAAATTGTATTGTAGCTTGAGCATGCACATGAGTTCATTTGTCAATGTGTGCCGTGATTTCATAGCGCTGTCCACGGTGATGAAATGAGCCTCGGTGTCGGCAGGGTCACGGGGCCACCTCATTTTATATTTCCAGATTGTGGCTATGTTTGCACTGAGTGTGTTTCTTTCATTTCAACAATGTAGCCATAATGGTCTCTGGTTTTATGAAGTTAATGTTGAGAATGTATCTTGTCTGCGGGGTATGAGTTACTTCAACTTTAACCATTTAGGAAACCAATTAAGTTTATTAACTCAAACAATTTAAGCATACAAAAGTATTTGATTTGAGTACAAGTAACTCAAGTATTTGTTGTTAAAGTAACTTGGGTAAATTGCATTGTACTAATTCCATTCAGTTAATGAAAACTACTAAGTATGTGACACTTATGTGAAACGGATTTATCTGAACTGAAATGATCTTCTTTATACAAATGTTAATACTTAAGTTGAATTGACTCTTTTCTTTCTACTAAATCAAATTATTACATTCTACTTCTGACAACTTCAAATGGAGAGCGTAGATCAGTGTGTGAGCCATTACAACCTGATTGTGAGGACCAGAGACACATGGTGAGTTTCAAAGGGAACTCCTGCAGGAACCTGATCTTCATTCACTACTGCCACCAGGGCCACTGCCCCTCTTGGGTTGCTTCCAACTCATCCTGAAAAGGGAACAAACACATGTGCAGTGTTTTCAGTGTATTCAGACAAATCATTCAACTTAAAAAAGAAAACATGATGTCATCATCACTACTTGCAATAGTCAAATAGAAGCACTGTCAATAAAAAGGTAAACATGTTGCATGTATTAGTTGTGAAATGTGGCGTTACACTGTACTCACATCTTATACCAAACTGAGAATACAAGTGCGTGTCCTCACTTAAACTGTGAGGACTGTACTCACGCCAGTAAACCGAATCCAGTCTGGGGTTTGTAGCAGGTTTGTAGGTTTGTGCGCCACGCCGCGCGGCTTAAGTGAAGACCGACACGCGCCAGGCCGAGGTGGGATCCTGGCGGGGCCGGGCGCACCGCACTTCCTTGTATCTAAAAAAAAAAAAGAATTCATTTGAAATTGTATTGTAGCTTGAGCATGCGCATGATTTTATTTGTCAATGTGTGCCGTGATTTCATAGCGCTGTCCACGGTGCTGAAATGAGCCTCGCTGTCATATTAAAACTCTTTTCCAGATGAGGCATTGCTACAACGATGACTTTGACAGTGTGTGGGTGTCACCACCCTCTTTCACTCACTTGAGCTTCACTAAAGAGTGCAGGTCGTCTCTCTTTTAGTTCGGCAAGGAGGAGCTGAATTCACAGTTTCTTCATGCCCGAGTGCTGCATATGTTGATGGAGACCTGTGACATAAAACACAAAGAGCTACTGATGGTGCTACGTCTGTTTTTCACTAGACTACTCATAGATATCAGTACATCAACTGACAGTTAATGTATTATTTATTTGAACTTACAATTGTACATTTATATTCAAATACATACACAAATATGAAAGAACTGTACACTATAGTGGCGGTGATTGACTGAACATCATATGTTGGGTGCACATTTAAACACAGGATCCAGGCAGCTTTCCAAGTTGCAATATTTTATTTCCAAGTAAACGGTAGTCGGTGATGAGGGGTAATGGTGGATGATTCTGTCTATATGAAAATGATAAAGGAAATATTACAATCTAGAAAGTATCAAATATACAATAAGAAATGAGGTTGTCTTAGACTAACATCAATAATACATCCACTCTTACTTCCCTCTCTTTAGCAAAGGATTAAACTCAGGAATCTAGTATAATGACACACAAGCAATAAGTAAGTCTTCATACAAGATGTAGTATCAACCAAATGAATCATTAAATGAGTGAACGTCCATAAAACTCACAGCCAGTGTCCCTTTGTTCTCGTGGATTGTTTGGAGGGAAAATAGGGGGGTCAAAGGGCGGAAGGGGCGGGTTATATAGGATTAGGGGTGTGGTCCAGGTAGGTGTGCCAGTGATGAGGCAGGTGAGGAGGAGACTTGGGATTTTAACAAATACATATACAATGGCCGTGCCACTTTAATATAAACCTAAAATTCGAAGGTAAAATCAATTATTAGTAATAATATACAAAGTGTTTACATTAAAAACAAAGTAACACGTCAACCACAAATCTATGGATCACACCAAGCATCTGTGAGACGTCTGAGCCAGCGGATCATTTCATCAGGACAGGCCGAGGTAACGCTGCTCTGCCCTGGGCACTGTGAGCACCGAGCGTCCGCAGAGGTCGGAGCTGATCACCTCCGACAACGTACCGCGCTGAAATCAGTTCCAGGTTGGATATTCAACAGACATTCGCTCCAGATCCAACAGCACCCTCCTCCTTCTCCACTCCGAGATAGGTGCACGATCACGGCTTGTACAAAGTCCGACCCATCGCTCTCAACAACCGTGGTCTCATTTAGGGACCATCAACGAATTACCGTTAAAAATGGATTAAAAAGAAATTATGGGAGGTACTAAAATGGAATAAAAAGAGGTGTGTCCTGACTAGGCAGTCTAGTTCTATGTTGCTGCACTGTTTTGGAATCTTTAGGGTCACATGGCCTGGACGCGATTGAGATAAAATGCTAATATTTGCATTAAAGAAATGATTGAAAGTAAATCAAGTATTTAAATGGAATATAAAGAGGTGTGTCCTGACTAGGCAGTCTAGTACTATGTTTGTACACTCATTTGGAGTCGTTGGGTCACATTGCCTGGAAGCTATTGAGCTAAAATGCTAATATTTACATTATTAAAATTATAAAAAAAATAAATGAGGTAATTAAATATTAGTTTAATGTCATATGATCAAAATTAAAGTGTTAACGTTCGACTCTACACTTAGATTCAAGTGTTAAGTGTGTTTGCGGTTTGTTTCTGTCTGGTTGTGATGACTTTCTGTTGTACTCACGCCAGTAAACCGAATCCAGTCTGGGGTTTGTAGCAGGTTTGTACTGTAGCAGGTTTGCATTGGTGCTGCAAACAGAGAGTGAGACACAAACATGGGACTGTGATGGTTTCATTAAAGACAAGAGATGAGAAGAAGACTGGAGTCAGTGAGAAAACAAGGAAACAAAGTAACGTCAAACTTACGTCTGTGATCTGTCAGCATCTCCTCTCCCTCTGGTGCGGCTGTCAACACAGGAGTTTAAATATTGGCACAATGGTCAGTCAATCAGGTGTGAAAGCTTGAAATGTTTGGGGCGGGGCTTATTATTGAAAACATGTGCGCTGTGACTGAGGAGCCTGGTGGTTCAGTGGCTGCGGTGCGCGTTGAGCCGGAGTGTGGATATGGAGTGTGCGCCTGTGTGCCACGCCGCGCGGCTTAAGTGAAGACCGACACGCGCCGGGCTGAGGTGGGATCCTGGCGGGGCCGGGCGCACCGCACTTCCTTGTATCTAAAAAAAAAGAGAAAAGAATGCATTTGAAATTGTATTGTAGCTTGAGCATGCACATGAGTTCATTTGTCAATGTGTGCCGTGATTTCATAGCGCTGTCCACGGTGATGAAATGAGCCTCGGTGTCGGCAGGGTCACGGGGCCACCTCATTTTATATTTCCAGATTGTGGCTATGTTTGCACTGAGTGTGTTTCTTTCATTTCAACAATGTAGCCATAATGGTCTCTGGTTTTATGAAGTTAATGTTGAGAATGTGTCTTGTCTGCGGGGAATGAGTTACTTCAACTTTAACCATTTAGGAAACCAATTAAGTTTATTAACTCAAACAATTTAAGCATACAAAAGTATTTGATTTGAGTACAAGTAACTCAAGTATTTGTTGTTAAAGTCACTTGGGTAAAGTGCATTGTACTAATTCCATTCAGTTAATGAAAACTACTAAGTATGTGACACTTATGTGAAACGGATTTATCTGAACTGAAATGATCTTCTTTATACAAATGTTAATACTTAAGTTGAATTGACTCTTTTCTTTCTACTAAATCAAATTATTACATTCTACTTCTGACAACTTCAAATGGAGAGCGTAGATCAGTGTGTGAGCCATTACAACCTGATTGTGAGGACCAGAGACACATGGTGAGTTTCAAAGGGAACTCCTGCAGGAACCTGATCTTCATTCACTACTGCCACCAGGGCCACTGCCCCTCTTGGGTTGCTTCCAACTCATCCTGAAAAGGGAACAAACACATGTTCAGTGTTTTCAGTGTATTCAGACAAATCATTCAACTTAAAAAAGAAAACATGATGTCATCATCACTACTTGCGATGCAATAGTCAAATAGAAGCACTGTCAATAAAAAGGTAAACATGTTGCATGTATTATTTGTGAAATGTGGCGTTGTTTGTAGTTTAGTGTGTTTCCGCGTTTTCATGGCAGGGATGGCGTCTGCTGAGACGCTGGTTCCGCGGCTGCTGTGCGTTTGGCGCTGCGGCGGCGGTACGTGTCGTGTTTGCGCTGACTGTGTGCCCCGCCGCGCGGCTTAAGTGAGGACCGACACGCGCCGGGCCGAGGTGGGATCTCGGTGCCGTGTGCTGTGGCTGCGGTACGTGTCGCAACTGAGGAGCCTGGTGGTTCAGCGGCAGCGGTGCGCCGGAGTGTGGATATGGAGTGGCTCGGGAACAAACACATGTTCAGTGTTTTCAGTGTATTCAGACAAATCATTCAACTTAAAAAAGAAAACATGATGTCATCATCACTACTTGCGATGCAATAGTCAAATAGAAGCACTGTCAATAAAAAGGTAAACATGTTGCATGTATTATTTGTGAAATGTGGCGTTGTTTGTAGTTTAGTGTGTTTCCGCGTTTTCACGGCAGGGATGGCGTCTGCTGAGACGCTGGTTCCGCGGCTGCTTTGCGTTTGGCGCTGCGGCGGCGGTACGTGTCGTGTTTGCGCTGACTGTGTGCCCCGCCGCGCGGCTTAAGTGAGGACCGACACGCGCCGGGCCGAGGTGGGATCTCGGTGCCGTGTGCTGTGGCTGCGGTACGTGTGGCAACTGAGGAGCCTGGTGGTTCAGCGGCTGCGGTGCGCGTCGCGCCGTTGTGCGGATATGGAGGGTGCGCCTGTGCGCTGCGCCACGCCGCGCGGCTTAAGTGCAGACCGACACGCGCCGGGCCGAGGCGGGGCCGGGCGCACCGCACTTTTTTTATGAAGTTAATGTTGAGAATATCTTGAATGTATCTCGGTTTGCGCATGCTCCGTGGCTGCTGTGCGCTCCGTGCGCTCCGCGGCTGCAGTTCCGGTGCCGTGCGCTGCAGCGGCGGTACCTGTCGTAACTGGGGAGCCTTGTGGTTCCGCGGCCGCGGTGCGTGTCCTCACTTAAACTGTGAGGACTGTACTGAGGCCAGTAAACTAACCTGATCTTCATTCACTACTGCCACCAGGGCCACTGCCCCTCTTGGGTTGCTTCCAACTCATCCTGAAAAGGGAACAAACACATGTTCAGTGTTTTCAGTGTATTCAGACAAATCATTCAACTTAAAAAAGAAAACATGATGTCATCATCACTACTTGCGATGCAATAGTCAAATAGAAGCACTGTCAGTAAAAAGGTAAACATGTTGCATGTATTATTTGTGGAATGTGGCGTTGTTTGTAGTTTAGTGTGTTTCCGCGTTTTCACGGCAGGGATGGCGTCTGCTGAGACGCTGGTTCCGCGGCTGCTGTGCGTTTGGCGCTGCGGCGGCGGTACGTGTCGTGTTTGCGCTGACTGTGTGCCCCGCCGCGCGGCTTAAGTGAGGACCGACACGCGCCGGGCCGAGGTGGGATCTCGGTGCCGTGTGCTGTGGCTGCGGTACGTGTGGCAACTGAGGAGCCTGGTGGTTCAGCGGCTGCGGTGCGCGTCGCGCCGTTGTGCGGATATGGAGGGTGCGCCTGTGCGCTGCGCCACGCCGCGCGGCTTAAGTGAAGACCGACACGCGCCGGGCCGAGGCGGGGCCGGGCGCACCGCACTTTTTTTATGAAGTTAATGTTGAGAATGTATCTTGAATGTATCTCGGTTTGCGCGGGCTCCGCGGCTGCTGTGCGCTCCGCGGCTGCGGTTCCGGTGTCGTGCGCTGCGGCGGTGGTACCTGTCGTAACTGGGGAGCCTGGTGGTTCCGCGGCCGCGGTGCGTGTCCTCACTTAAACTGTGAGGACTGTACTCATGAGTTTATTTGTCAATGTGTGCCGTGATTTCATAGCGCCGTCCACGGTGCTGAAATGAGCCTCGGTGTCGGCAGCGTCACAGGGTGACCTCATTTTATATTTCCAGATTGTGGCTATGTTTGCACTGAGTGTGTTTCTTTAATTTCAACAATGTAGCCATAATGGTCTCCAACAACGGTGAACAAAACAAACGCCACAGAAGCTGCAGTGCAAACTCCACCCACCTATAGCTGCAGAGGAAAAACTACATGTCTACTATAAACTGCTTTCTATATTCCTTCCTGGTTGGATTTAAACACACATCTGCCAATTTATTAGGTACACATTTTCTGTTTATGAACACACTGATTGAAGGAGCCAATCACATGGCAGTAAGTCATTGCATTTAGGCAGGTAGACATGATCAGGACGCCCACATCAAGTTCAAACAGACTATCAGCATTAGGAAGAAAGGTGATTCAAGGAGCTTTTAATGTGGCATGGTTACTGGTAGTATTTTTACAAACTGCTTGCACAACCACGGTGTGACGAACAGAAAATATCCAGTGATGCCATGTTGAGGTCAAAGATCAGCAGAAAGGCCATGCTAAGAAAGCAAAAGGAACTCAAATCAGCGCAACCAAAGTGTGCAGAACACCATCTGAAGGCACAACACATTGAACCTTGCCGAAAAATGACTGCCTCCGACGGGAACGCGCATCGGTTAAGAGGTAGTGAGCGTAGGTCTACTGGTAGATATAATACTGTATACAGGGTACACCCTATAAGTCGTTGTTTGAAGGAGCGATACTGACCAAATTCATTGTACATGCACCTGTTTTCCTCGACTGCTAATGCTGAAAAGATAGAGAATGTAAGCCCTAACAATCCAGAGTTACAGGGTGCAGTCACTTCTCGGCAGGCCCTGCCGAAATGTGACAGCACCCTGTAACTCTTTATTGCAAGAAGCAATATTGACCAAATTCACTGTACATGCACCTGGTTTCCTCTACTTTCCTCTCCTCTACTGATTCTTCCAATTAGCCACTCACAGTGTGACTCCTGGCTGCTGAGTTAGTTAGCACCAGTTAGTTACTAGAAACCCAAGCCTTTTTAGATGATTTATATTAATAAATACACCATTAAATAATGACTTCAGTGTCATTAATTATTTAAATTAATAAATAGCCTTTTCAATAATTACTTACATCACATTGGTTTTCTTAGGTTACAAAATACTAACCTGGGTTTTTTTCGTCATCACTTAGTAACAATAATAATAATAATAATAATAATAAGAATAATATTCAGTGGAGCTCCACTTCAGGTTTTACTTGATACTCATTCCAAACTAAATGTTTATTTAAATATTAGTTTAAATGTCATATGATAAAAAAAAAGTGTTAAAGTTTGAGTGTACACTTACAATTAAGTGTTAAGTGTGTTTGTTTCTGTTTGGTTGTGATGAGTTTCTGTTGTACTCACACCAGCAAACCAAATCCAGTTCAGTCCGTCCATGAATACCAGTCCGGGTTTTGTAGCAGGTTTGCGTTGATGCTGCAAACAGAGAGTGAGACACAAACAGGTGACTGTGATCGTTTCATTAAAGACAAGAGATGAGAAGAAGACTGATGTCAGTGAAGAAACAAGGAAACAAAGTAACGTCAAACTTACATCTGTGATCTGTCCCTCTGGTGCGGCTGTCAACACAGGAGTTTAAATATTGGCACAATGGTCAGCCAATCAGGTGTGAAAGCTTGAAATGTTTGGGGCGGGGCTTATTATTGAAAACATGTGCGCTGTGACTGAGGAGCCTGGTGGTTCAGTGGCTGCGGTGCGCGTTGAGCCGGAGTGTGGATATGGAGTGTGCGCCTGTGTGCCGCGCCACGCCGCGCGGCTTAAGTGAAGACCGACACGCGCCGGGCTGAGGTGGGATCCTGGCGGGGCCGGGCGCACCGCACTTCCTTGTATCTAAAGAAAAAAAGAAAAGAATGCATTTGAAATTGTATTGTAGCTTGAGCATGCACATGAGTTCATTTGTCAATGTGTGCCGTGATTTCATAGCGCTGTCCACGGTGATGAAATGAGCCTCGGTGTCGGCAGGGTCACGGGGCCACCTCATTTTATATTTCCAGATTGTGGCTATGTTTGCACTGAGTGTGTTTCTTTCATTTCAACAATGTAGCCATAATGGTCTCTGGTTTTATGAAGTTAATGTTGAGAATGTATCTTGTCTGCGGGGTATGAGTTACTTCAACTTTAACCATTTAGGAAACCAATTAAGTTTATTAACTCAAACAATTTAAGCATACAAAAGTATTTGATTTGAGTACAAGTAACTCAAGTATTTGTTGTTAAAGTAACTTGGGTAAATTGCATTGTACTAATTCCATTCAGTTAATGAAAACTACTAAGTATGTGACACTTATGTGAAACGGATTTATCTGAACTGAAATGATCTTCTTTATACAAATGTTAATACTTAAGTTGAATTGACTCTTTTCTTTCTACTAAATCAAATTATTACATTCTACTTCTGACAACTTCAAATGGAGAGCGTAGATCAGTGTGTGAGCCATTACAACCTGATTGTGAGGACCAGAGACACATGGTGAGTTTCAAAGGGAACTCCTGCAGGAACCTGATCTTCATTCACTACTGCCACCAGGGCCACTGCCCCTCTTGGGTTGCTTCCAACTCATCCTGAAAAGGGAACAAACACATGTGCAGTGTTTTCAGTGTATTCAGACAAATCATTCAACTTAAAAAAGAAAACATGATATCATCATCACTACTTGTGATGCAATAGTCAAATAGAAGCACTGTCAATAAAAAGGTAAACATGTTGCATGTATTATTTGTGAAATGTGGCGTTGTTTGTAGTTTAGTGTGTTTCCGCGTTTTCACGGCAGGGATGGCGTCTGCTGAGACGCTGGTTCCGCGGCTGCTGTGCGTTTGGCGCTGCGGCGGCGGTGCGTGTCCTCACTTAAACTGTGAGGACTGTACTCATGAGTTTATTTGTCAATGTGTGCCGTGATTTCATAGCGCTGTCCACGGTGCTGAAATGAGCCTCGGTGTCGGCAGCGTCACAGGGTGACCTCATTTTATATTTCCAGATTGTGGCTATGTTTGCACTGAGTGTGTTTCTTTAATTTCAACAATGTAGCCATAATGGTCTCCAACAACGGTGAACAAAACAAACGCCACAGAAGCTGCATTGCAAACTCCACCCACCTATAGCTGCAGAGGAAAAACTACATGTCTACTAAAAACTGCTTTCTATATTCCTTCCTGGTTGGATTTAAACACACATCTGCCTATTTATTAGGTACACATTTTCTGTTTATGAACACACTGATTGAAGGAGCCAATCACATGGCAGTAAGTCATTGCATTTAGGCAGGTAGACATGATCAGGACGCCCAAATCAAGTTCAAACAGACTATCAGCATTAGGAAGAAAGGTGATTCGAGGAGCTTTTAATGTGGCATGGTTACTGGTAGTATTTTTACAAACTGCTTGCACAACCACGGTGTGACAAACAGAAAATATCCAGTGATGCCATGTTGAGGTCAAAGATCAGCAGAAAGGCCATGCTAAGAAAGCAAAAGGAACTCAAATCAGCGCAACCAAAGTGTGCAGAACACCATCTGAAGGCACAACACATTGAACCTTGCCGAAAAATGACTGCCTCCGACGGGAACGCGCATCGGTTAAGAGGTAGTGAGCGTAGGTCTACTGGTAGATATAATACTGTATACAGGGTAAACCCTATAAGTCGTTGTTTGAAGGAGCGATACTGACCAAATTCATTGTACATGCACCTGTTTTCCTCGACTGCTAATGTTGAAAAGATAGAGAATGTAAGCCCTAACAATCCAGAGTTACAGGGTGCAGTCACTTCTCGGCAGGCCCTGCCGAGAAGTGACTGCACCCTGTAACTCTTTATTGCAAGAAGCAATATTGACCAAATTCACTGTACATGCACCTGGTTTCCTCTACTTTCCTCTCCTCTACTGATTCTTCCAATTAGCCACTCACAGTGTGACTCCTGGCTGCTGAGTTAGTTAGCACCAGTTAGTTACTAGAAACCCAAGCCTTTTTAGATGATTTATATTAATAAATACACCATTAAATAATGTCTTAAGTGTCATTAATTATTTAAATTAATAAATAGCCTTTTCAATAATTACTTACATCACATTGGTTTTCTTAGGTTACAAAATACTGACCTGGGTTTTTTTCGTCATCACTTAGTAACAACAAGAATAATAATAATAATAATAATAATAAGAATAATATTCAGTGGAGCTCCACTTCAGGTTTTACTTGATACTCATTCCAAACTAAATGTTTATTCAAATATTAGTTTAAATGTCATATGATTAAAAAAAAGTGTTAAAGTTTGAGTGTACACTTACAATTAAGTGTTAAGTGTCTTTGTTTCTGTTTGGTTGTGATGAGTTTCTGTTGTACTCACACCAGCAAACCGAATCCAGTTCAGTCCGTCCATGAATACCAGTCCGGGTTTTGTAGCAGGTTTGCGTTGATGCTGCAAACAGAGTGAGACACAAACAGGTGACTGTGATCGTTTCATTAAAGACAAGAGATGAGAAGAAGACTGATGTCAGTGAAGAAACAAGGAAACAAAGTAACGTCAAACTTACATCTGTGATCTGTCCCTCTGGTGCGGCTGTCAACACAGGAGTTTAAATATTGGCACAATGGTCAGCCAATCATGTGTGAAAGCTTGAAATGTTTGGGGCGGGGCTTATTATTGAAAACATGTGCGCTGTGACTGAGGAGCCTGGTGGTTCAGTGGCTGCGGTGCGCGTTGAGCCGGAGTGTGGATATGGAGTGTGCGCCTGTGTGCCGCGCCACGCCGCGCGGCTTAAGTGAAGACCGACACGCGCCGGGCTGAGGTGGGATCCTGGCGGGGCCGGGCGCACCGCACTTCCTTGTATCTAAAGAAAAAAAGAAAAGAATGCATTTGAAATTGTATTGTAGCTTGAGCATGCACATGAGTTCATTTGTCAATGTGTGCCGTGATTTCATAGCGCTGTCCACGGTGATGAAATGAGCCTCGTGTCGGCAGCGTCACGGGGCCACCTCATTTTATATTTCCAGATTGTGGCTATGTTTGCACTGAGTGTGTTTCTTTCATTTCAACAATGTAGCCATAATGGTCTCTGGTTTTATGAAGTTAATGTTGAGAATGTATCTTGTCTGCGGGGAATGAGTTACTTCAACTTTAACCATTTAGGAAACCAATTAAGTTTATTAACTCAAACAATTTAAGCATACAAAAGTATTTGATTTGAGTACAAGTAACTCAAGTACTTGTTGTTAAAGTAACTTGGGTAAAGTGCATTGTACTAATTCCATTCAGTTAATGAAAACTACTAAGTATGTGACACTTATGTGAAACGGATTTATCTGAACTGAAATGATCTTCTTTATACAAATGTTAATACTTAAGTTGAATTGACTCTTTTCTTTCTACTAAATCAAATTATTACATTCTACTTCTGACAACTTCAAATGGAGAGCGTAGATCAGTGTGTGAGCCATTACAACCTGATTGTGAGGACCAGAGACACATGGTGAGTTTCAAAGGGAACTCCTGCAGGAACCTGATCTTCATTCACTACTGCCACCAGGGCCACTGCCCCTCTTGGGTTGCTTCCAACTCATCCTGAAAAGGGAACAAACACATGTTCAGTGTTTTCAGTGTATTCAGACAAATCATTCAACTTAAAAAAGAAAACATGATGTCATCATCACTACTTGCAATAGTCAAATAGAAGTACTGTCAATAAAAAGGTAAACATGTTGCATGTATTAGTTGTGAAATGTGGCGTTACACTGTACTCACATCTTCTACCAAACTGAGAATACAAGTGCGTGTCCTCACTTAAACTGTGAGGACTGTACTCACGCCAGTAAACCGAATCCAGTCTGGGGTTTGTAGCAGGTTTGTAGGTTTGTGCGCCACGCCGCGCGGCTTAAGTGAAGACCGACACGCGCCAGGCCGAGGTGGGATCCTGGCGGGGCCGGGCGCACCGCACTTCCTTGTATCTAAAAAAAAAAAAGAATTCATTTGAAATTGTATTGTAGCTTGAGCATGCGCATGATTTTATTTGTCAATGTGTGCCGTGATTTCATAGCGCTGTCCACGGTGCTGAAATGAGCCTCGCTGTCATATTAAAACTCTTTTCCAGATGAGGCATTGCTACAACGATGACTTTGACAGTGTGTGGGTGTCACCACCCTCTTTCACTCACTTGAGCTTCACTAAAGAGTGCAGGTCGTCTCTCTTTTAGTTCGGCAAGGAGGAGCTGAATTCACAGTTTCTTCATGCCCGAGTGCTGCATATGTTGATGGAGACCTGTGACATAAAACACAAAGAGCTACTGATGGTGCTACGTCTGTTTTTCACTAGACTACTCATAGATATCAGTACATCAACTGACAGTTAATGTATTATTTATTTGAACTTACAATTGTACATTTATATTCAAATACATACACAAATATGAAATAACTGTACACTATAGTGGCGGTGATTGACTGAACATCATATGTTGGGTGCACATTTAAACACAGGATCCAGGCAGCTTTCCAAGTTGCAATATTTTATTTCCAAGTAAACGGTAGTCGGTGATGAGGGGTAATGGTGGATGATTCTGTCTATATGAAAATGATAAAGGAAATATTACAATCTAGAAAGTATCAAATATACAATAAGAAATGAGGTTGTCTTAGACTAACATCAATAATACATCCACTCTTACTTTCCTCTCTTTAGCAAAGGATTAAACTCAGGAATCTAGTATAATGACACACAAGCAATAAGTAAGTCTTCATACAAGATGTAGTATCAACCAAATGAATCATTAAATGAGTGAACGTCCATAAAACTCACAGCCAGTGTCCCTTTGTTCTCGTGGATTGTTTGGAGGGAAAATAGGGGGGTCAAAGGGCGGAAGGGGCGGGTTATATAGGATTAGGGGTGTGGTCCAGGTAGGTGTGCCAGTGATGAGGCAGGTGAGGAGGAGACTTGGGATTTTAACAAATACATATACAATGGCCGTGCCACTTTAATATAAACCTAAAATTCGAAGGTAAAATCAATTATTAGTAATAATATACAAAGTGTTTACATTAAAAACAAAGTAACACGTCAACCACAAATCTATGGATCACACCAAGCATCTGTGAGACGTCTGAGCCAGCGGATCATTTCATCAGGACAGGCCGAGGTAACGCTGCTCTGCCCTGGGCACTGTGAGCACCGAGCGTCCGCAGAGGTCGGAGCTGATCACCTCCGACAACGTACCGCGCTGAAATCAGTTCCAGGTTGGATATTCAACAGACATTCGCTCCAGATCCAACGGCACCCTCCTCCTTCTCCACCCCGAGATAGGTGCACGATCACGGCTTGTACAAAGTCCGACCCATCGCTCTCAACAACCGTGGTCTCATTTAGGGACCATCAACGAATTACCGTTAAAAATGGATTAAAAAAAATTATGGGAGGTACTAAAATGGAATAAAAAGAGGTGTGTCCTGACTAGGCAGTCTAGTTCTATGTTGCTGCACTGTTTTGGAATCTTTAGGGTCACATGGCCTGGACGCGATTGAGATAAAATGCTAATATTTGCATTAAAGAAATGATTGAAAGTAAATCAAGTATTTAAATGGAATATAAAGAGGTGTGTCCTGACTAGGCAGTCTAGTACTATGTTTGTACACTCATTTGGAGTCTTTGGGTCACATTGCCTGGAAGCTATTGAGCTAAAATGCTAATATTTACATTATTAAAATTATAAAAAAAATAAATGAGGTAATTAAATATTAGTTTAATGTCATATGATCAAAATTAAAGTGTTAACGTTCGACTCTACACTTAGATTCAAGTGTTAAGTGTGTTTGCGGTTTGTTTCTGTCTGGTTGTGATGACTTTCTGTTGTACTCACGCCAGTAAACCGAATCCAGTCTGGGGTTTGTAGCAGGTTTGTACTGTAGCAGGTTTGCATTGGTGCTGCAAACAGAGAGTGAGACACAAACATGGGGCTGTGATGGTTTCATTAAAGACAAGAGATGAGAAGAAGACTGGAGTCAGTGAGAAAACAAGGAAACAAAGTAACGTCAAACTTACGTCTGTGATCTGTCAGCATCTCCTCTCCCTCTGGTGCGGCTGTCAACACAGGAGTTTAAATATTGGCACAATGGTCAGTCAATCAGGTGTGAAAGCTTGAAATGTTTGGGGCGGGGCTTATTATTGAAAACATGTGCGCTGTGACTGAGGAGCCTGGTGGTTCAGTGGCTGCGGTGCGCGTTGAGCCGGAGTGTGGATATGGAGTGTGCGCCTGTGTGCCACGCCGCGCGGCTTAAGTGAAGACCGACACGCGCCGGGCTGAGGTGGGATCCTGGCGGGGCCGGGCGCACCGCACTTCCTTGTATCTAAAAAAAAAGAGAAAAGAATGCATTTGAAATTGTATTGTAGCTTGAGCATGCACATGAGTTCATTTGTCAATGTGTGCCGTGATTTCATAGCGCTGTCCACGGTGCTGAAATGAGCCTCGCTGTCATATTAAAACTCTTCTCCAGATGAGGCATTGCTACAACGATGACTTTGACAGTGTGTGGGTGTCACCATCCTCTTTCACTCACTTGAGCTTCACTAAAGAGTGCAGGTCGTCTCTCTTTTAGTTCGGCAAGGAGGAGCTGGATTCACAGTTTCTTCATGCCCGAGTGCTGCATATGTTGATGGAGACCTGTGACATAAAACACAAAGAGCTACTGATGGTGCTACGTCTGTTTTTCACTAGACTACTCATAGATATCAGTACATCAACTGACAGTTAATGTATTATTTATTTGAACTTACAATTGTACATTTATATTCAAATACATACACAAATATGAAAGAACTGTACACTATAGTGGCGGTGATTGACTGAACATCATATGTTGGGTGCACATTTAAACACAGGATCCAGGCAGCTTTCCAAGTTGCAATATTTTATTTCCAAGTAAACGGTAGTCGGTGATGAGGGGTAATGGTGGATGATTCTGTCTATATGAAAATGATAAAGGAAATATTACAATCTAGAAAGTATCAAATATACAATAAGAAATGAGGTTGTCTTAGACTAACATCAATAATACATCCACTCTTACTTTCCTCTCTTTAGCAAAGGATTAAACTCAGGAATCTAGTATAATGACACACAAGCAATAAGTAAGTCTTCATACAAGATGTAGTATCAACCAAATGAATCATTAAATGAGTGAACGTCCATAAAACTCACAGCCAGTGTCCCTTTGTTCTCGTGGATTGTTTGGAGGGAAAATAGGGGGGTCAAAGGGCGGAAGGGGCGGGTTATATAGGATTAGGGGTGTGGTCCAGGTAGGTGTGCCAGTGATGAGGCAGGTGAGGAGGAGACTTGGGATTTTAACAAATACATATACAATGGCCGTGCCACTTTAATATAAACCTAAAATTCGAAGGTAAAATCAATTATTAGTAATAATATACAAAGTGTTTACATTAAAAACAAAGTAACACGTCAACCACAAATCTATGGATCACACCAAGCATCTGAGAGACGTCTGAGCCAGAGGATCATTTCATCAGGACAGGCCGAGGTAACGCTGCTCTGCCCTGGGCACTGTGAGCACCGAGCGTCCGCAGAGGCGGAGCTGATCACCTCCGACAACGTACCGCGCTGAAATCAGTTCCAGGTTGGATATTCAACAGACATTCGCTCCAGATCCAACGGCACCCTCCTCCTTCTCCACCCCGAGATAGGTGCACGATCACGGCTTGTACAAAGTCCGACCCATCGCTCTCAACAACCGTGGTCTCATTTAGGGACCATCAACGAATTACCGTTAAAAATGGATTAAAAAAAATTATGGGAGGTACTAAAATGGAATAAAAAGAGGTGTGTCCTGACTAGGCAGTCTAGTTCTATGTTGCTGCACTGTTTTGGAATCTTTAGGGTCACATGGCCTGGACGCCATTGAGATAAAATGCTAATATTTGCATTAAAGAAATGATTGAAAGTAAATCAAGTATTTAAATGGAATATAAAGAGGTGTGTCCTGACTAGGCAGTCTAGTACTATGTTTGTACACTCATTTGGAGTCTTTGGGTCACATTGCCTGGAAGCTATTGAGCTAAAATGCTAATATTTACATTATTAAAATTATAAAAAAAATAAATGAGGTAATTAAATATTAGTTTAATGTCATATGATCAAAATTAAAGTGTTAACGTTCGACTCTACACTTAGATTTAAGTGTTAAGTGTGTTTGCGGTTTGTTTCTGTCTGGTTGTGATGACTTTCTGTTGTACTCACGCCAGTAAACCGAATCCAGTCTGGGGTTTGTAGCAGGTTTGTACTGTAGCAGGTTTGCATTGGTGCTGCAAACAGAGAGTGAGACACAAACATGGGACTGTGATGGTTTCATTAAAGACAAGAGATGAGAAGAAGACTGGAGTCAGTGAGAAAACAAGGAAACAAAGTAACGTCAAACTTACGTCTGTGATCTGTCAGCATCTCCTCTCCCTCTGGTGCGGCTGTCAACACAGGAGTTTAAATATTGGCACAATGGTCAGTCAATCAGGTGTGAAAGCTTGAAATGTTTGGGGCGGGGCTTATTATTGAAAACATGTGCGCTATGACTGAGGAGCCTGGTGGTTCAGTGGCTGCGGTGCGCGTTGAGCCGTCGTGTGGATATGGAGTGTGCGCCTGTGTGCCACGCCGCGCGGCTTAAGTGAAGACCGACACGCGCCGGGCTGAGGTGGGATCCTGGCGGGGCCGGGCGCACCGCACTTCCTTGTATCTAAAGAAAAAAAGAAAAGAATGCATTTGAAATTGTATTGTAGCTTGAGCATGCACATGAGTTCATTTGTCAATGTGTGCCGTGATTTCATAGCGCTGTCCACGGTGATGAAATGAGCCTCGGTGTCGGCAGGGTCACGGGGCCACCTCATTTTATATTTCCAGATTGTGGCTATGTTTGCACTGAGTGTGTTTCTTTCATTTCAACAATGTAGCCATAATGGTCTCTGGTTTTATGAAGTTAATGTGGAGAATGTATCTTGTCTGCGGGGAATGAGTTACTTCAACTTTAACCATTTAGGAAACCAATTAAGTTTATTAACTCAAACAATTTAAGCATACAAAAGTATTTGATTTGAGTACAAGTAACTCAAGTATTTGTTGTTAAAGTAACTTGGGTAAAGTGCATTGTACTACTTCCATTCAGTTAAAGAAAACTACTAAGTATGTGACACTTATGTGAAACGGATTTATCTGAACTGAAATGATCTTCTTTATACAAATGTTAATACTTAAGTTGAATTGACTCTTTTCTTTCTACTAAATCAAATTATTACATTCTACTTCTGACAACTTCAAATGGAGAGCGTAGATCAGTGTGTGAGCCATTACAACCTGATTGTGAGGACCAGAGACACATGGTGAGTTTCAAAGGGAACTCCTGCAGGAACCTGATCTTCATTCACTACTGCCACCAGGGCCACTGCCCCTCTTGGGTTGCTTCCAACTCATCCTGAAAAGGGAACAAACACATGTTCAGTGTTTTCAGTGTATTCAGACAAATCATTCAACTTAAAAAAGAAAACATGATGTCATCATCACTACTTGCGATGCAATAGTCAAATAGAAGCACTGTCAATAAAAAGGTAAACATGTTGCATGTATTATTTGTGAAATGCTGCGTTGTTTGTAGTTTAGTGTGTTTCCGCGTTTTCACGGCAGGGATGGCGTCTGCTGAGACGCTGGTTCCGCGGCTGCTGTGCGTTTGGCGCTGCGGCGGCGGTACGTGTCGCGTTTGCGCTGACTGTGTGCCCCGCCGCGCGGCTTAAGTGAGGACCGACACGCGCCGGGCCGAGGTGGGATCTCGGTGCCGTGTGCTGTGGCTGCGGTACGTGTCGCAACTGAGGAGCCTGGTGGTTCAGCGGCTGTGGTGCGCGTCGCGCCGTTGTGCGGATATGGAGGGTGCGCCTGTGCGCTGCGCCACGCCGCGCGGCTTAAGTGAAGACCGACACGCGCCGGGCCGAGGCGGGGCCGGGCGCACCGCACTTTTTTTATGAAGTTAATGTTGAGAATGTATCTTGAATGTATCTCGGTTTGCGCGGGCTCCGCGGCTGCTGTGCGCTCCGCGGCTGCTGTGCGCTCCGCGGCTGCGGTTCCGGTGCCGTGCGCTGCGGCGGCGGTACCTGTCGTAACTGGGGAGCCTGGTGGTTCGGCGGCCGCGGTGCGTGTCCTCACTTAAACTGTGAGGACTGTACTCATGAGTTTATTTGTCAATGTGTGCCGTGATTTCATAGCGCTGTCCACGGTGCTGAAATGAGCCTCGGTGTCGGCAGCGTCACAGGGTGACCTCATTTTATATTTCCAGATTGTGGCTATGTTTGCACTGAGTGTGTTTCTTTAATTTCAACAATGTAGCCATAATGGTCTCCAACAACGGTGAACAAAACAAACGCCACAGAAGCTGCAGTGCAAACTCCACCCACCTATAGCTGCAGAGGAAAAACTACATGTCTACTATAAACTGCTTTCTATATTCCTTCCTGGTTGGATTTAAACACACATCTGCCAATTTATTAGGTACACATTTTCTGTTTATGAACACACTGATTGAAGGAGCCAATCACATGGCAGTAAGTCATTGCATTTAGGCAGGTAGACATGATCAGGACGCCCAAATCAAGTTCAAACAGACTATCAGCATTAGGAAGAAAGGTGATTCAAGGAGCTTTTAATGTGGCATGGTTACTGGTAGTATTTTTACAAACTGCTTGCACAACCACGGTGTGACAAACAGAAAATATCCAGTGATGCCATGTTGAGGTCAAAGATCAGCAGAAAGGCCATGCTAAGAAAGCAAAAGGAACTCAAATCAGCGCAACCAAAGTGTGCAGAACACCATCTGAAGGCACAACACATTGAACCTTGCCGAAAAATGACTGCCTCCGACGGGAACGCGCATCGGTTAAGAGGTAGTGAGCGTAGGTCTACTGGTAGATATAATACTGTATACAGGGTACACCCTATAAGTCGTTGTTTGAAGGAGCGATACTGACCAAATTCATTGTACATGCACCTGTTTTCCTCGACTGCTAATGCTGAAAAGATAGAGAATGTAAGCCCTAACAATCCAGAGTTACAGGGTGCAGTCACTTCTCGGCAGGCCCTGCCGAAATGTGACAGCACCCTGTAACTCTTTATTGCAAGAAGCAATATTGACCAAATTCACTGTACATGCACCTGGTTTCCTCTACTTTCCTCTCCTCTACTGATTCTTCCAATTAGCCACTCACAGTGTGACTCCTGGCTGCTGAGTTAGTTAGCACCAGTTAGTTACTAGAAACCCAAGCCTTTTTAGATGATTTATATTAATAAATACACCATTAAATAACGACTTAAGTGTCATTAATTATTTAAATTAATAAATAGCCTTTTCAATAATTACTTACATCACATTGGTTTTCTTAGGTTACAAAATACTAACCTGGGTTTTTTTCGTCATCACTTAGTAACAACAATAATAATAATAATAATAATAAGAATAATATTCAGTGGAGCTCCACTTCAGGTTTTACTTGATACTCATTCCAAACTAAATGTTTATTTAAATATTAGTTTAAATGTCATATGATAAAAAAAAAGTGTTAAAGTTTGAGTGTACACTTACAATTAAGTGTTAAGTGTGTTTGTTTCTGTTTGGTTGTGATGAGTTTCTGTTGTACTCACACCAGCAAACCAAATCCAGTTCAGTCCGTCCATGAATACCAGTCCGGGTTTTGTAGCAGGTTTGCGTTGATGCTGCAAACAGAGAGTGAGACACAAACAGGTGACTGTGATCGTTTCATTAAAGACAAGAGATGAGAAGAAGACTGATGTCAGTGAAGAAACAAGGAAACAAAGTAACGTCAAACTTACATCTGTGATCTGTCCCTCTGGTGCTGCTGTCAACACAGGAGTTTAAATATTGGCACAATGGTCAGTCAATCAGGTGTGAAAGCTTGAAATGTTTGGGGCGGGGCTTATTATTGAAAACATGTGCGCTGTGACTGAGGAGCCTGGTGGTTCAGTGGCTGCGGTGCGCGTTGAGCCGGAGTGTGGATATGGAGTGTGCGCCTGTGTGCCGCGCCACGCCGCGCTGCTTAAGTGAAGACCGACACGCGCCGGGCTGAGGTGGGATCCTGGCGGGGCCGGGCGCACCGCACTTCCTTGTATCTAAAGAAAAAAAGAAAAGAATGCATTTGAAATTGTATTGTAGCTTGAGCATGCACATGAGTTCATTTGTCAATGTGTGCCGTGATTTCATAGCGCTGTCCACGGTGATGAAATGAGCCTCGGTGTCGGCAGGGTCACGGGGCCACCTCATTTTATATTTCCAGATTGTGGCTATGTTTGCAATGAGTGTGTTTCTTTCATTTCAACAATGTAGCCATAATGGTCTCTGGTTTTATGAAGTTAATGTTGAGAATGTATCTTGTCTGCGGGGAATGAGTTACTTCAACTTTAACCATTTAGGAAACCAATTAAGTTTATTAACTCAAACAATTTAAGCATACAAAAGTATTTGATTTGAGTACAAGTAACTCAAGTATTTGTTGTTCAAGTAACTTGGGTAAAGTGCATTGTACTAATTCCATTCAGTTAATGAAAACTACTAAGTATGTGACACTTATGTGAAACGGATTTATCTGAACTGAAATGATCTTCTTTATACAAATGTTAATACTTAAGTTGAATTGACTCTTTTCTTTCTACTAAATCAAATTATTACATTCTACTTCTGACAACTTCAAATGGAGAGCGTAGATCAGTGTGTGAGCCATTACAACCTGATTGTGAGGACCAGAGACACATGGTGAGTTTCAAAGGGAACTCCTGCAGGAACCTGATCTTCATTCACTACTGCCACCAGGGCCACTGCCCCTCTTGGGTTGCTTCCAACTCATCCTGAAAAGGGAACAAACACATGTTCAGTGTTTTCAGTGTATTCAGACAAATCATTCAACTTAAAAAAGAAAACATGATGTCATCATCACTACTTGCGATGCAATAGTCAAATAGAAGCACTGTCAATAAAAAGGTAAACATGTTGCATGTATTATTTGTGAAATGTGGCGTTGTTTGTAGTTTAGTGTGTTTCCGCGTTTTCATGGCAGGGATGGCGTCTGCTGAGACGCTGGTTGCGCGGCTGCTGTGCGTTTGGCGCTGCGGCGGCGGTACGTGTCGTGTTTGCGCTGACTGTGTGCCCCGCCGCGCGGCTTAAGTGAGGACCGACACGCGCCGGGCCGAGGTGGGATCTCGGTGCCGTGTGCTGTGGCTGCGGTACGTGTCGCAACTGAGGAGCCTGGTGGTTCAGCGGCTGCGGTGCGCGTCGCGCCGTTGTGCGGATATGGAGGGTGCGCCTGTGCGCTGCGCCACGCCGCGCAGCTTAAGTGAAGACCGACACGCGCCGGGCCGAGGCGGGGCCGGGCGCACCGCAATTTTTTTATGAAGTTAATGTTGAGAATGTATCTTGAATGTACGCGGTTCCGGTGCCGTGCGCTGCGGCGGCGGTACCTGTCGTAACTGGGGAGCCTGGTGGTTCCGCGGCCGCGGTGCGTGTCCTCACTTAAACTGTGAGGACTGTACTCAGGCCAGTAAACTAACCTGATCTTCATTCACTACTGCCACCAGGGCCACTGCCCCTCTTGGGTTGCTTCCAACTCATCCTGAAAAGGGAACAAACACATGTGCAGTGTTTTCAGTGTATTCAGACAAATCATTCAACTTAAAAAAGAAAACATGATGTCATCATCACTACTTGCGATGCAATAGTCAAATAGAAGCACTGTCAATAAAAAGGTAAACATGTTGCATGTATTATTTGTGAAATGTGGCGTTGTTTGTAGTTTAGTGTGTTTCCGCGTTTTCACGGCAGGGATGGCGTCTGCTGAGACGCTGGTTCCGCGGCTGCTGTGCGTTTGGCGCTGCGGCGGCGGTGCGTGTCCTCACTTAAACTGTGAGGACTGTACTCATGAGTTTATTTGTCAATGTGTGCCGTGATTTCATAGCGCTGTCCACGGTGCTGAAATGAGCCTCGGTGTCGGCAGCGTCACAGGGTGACCTCATTTTATATTTCCAGATTGTGGCTATGTTTGCACTGAGTGTGTTTCTTTAATTTCAACAATGTAGCCATAATGGTCTCCAACAACGGTGAACAAAACAAACGCCACAGAAGCTGCAGTGCAAACTCCACCCACCTATAGCTGCAGAGGAAAAACTACATGTCTACTATAAACTGCTTTCTATATTCCTTCCTGGTTGGATTTAAACACACATCTGCCAATTTATTAGGTACACATTTTCTGTTTATGAACACACTGATTGAAGGAGCCAATCACATGGCAGTAAGTCATTGCATTTAGGCAGGTAGACATGATCAGGACGCCCAAATCAAGTTCAAACAGACTATCAGCATTAGGAAGAAAGGTGATTCAAGGAGCTTTTAATGTGGCATGGTTACTGGTAGTATTTTTACAAACTGCTTGCACAACCACGGTGTGACAAACAGAAAATATCCAGTGATGCCATGTTGAGGTCAAAGATCAGCAGAAAGGCCATGCTAAGAAAGCAAAAGGAACTCAAATCAGCGCAACCAAAGTGTGCAGAACACCATCTGAAGGCACAACACATTGAACCTTGCCGAAAAATGACTGCCTCCGACGGGAACGCGCATCGGTTAAGAGGTAGTGAGCGTAGGTCTACTGGTAGATATAATACTGTATACAGGGTACACCCTATAAGTCGTTGTTTGAAGGAGCGATACTGACCAAATTCATTGTACATGCACCTGTTTTCCTCGACTGCTAATGCTGAAAAGATAGAGAATGTAAGCCCTAACAATCCAGAGTTACAGGGTGCAGTCACTTCTCGGCAGGCCCTGCCGAAATGTGACAGCACCCTGTAACTCTTTATTGCAAGAAGCAATATTGACCAAATTCACTGTACATGCACCTGGTTTCCTCTACTTTCCTCTCCTCTACTGATTCTTCCAATTAGCCACTCACAGTGTGACTCCTGGCTGCTGAGTTAGTTAGCACCAGTTAGTTACTAGAAACCCAAGCCTTTTTAGATGATTTATATTAATAAATACACCATTAAATAATGACTTCAGTGTCATTAATTATTTAAATTAATAAATAGCCTTTTCAATAATTACTTACATCACATTGGTTTTCTTAGGTTACAAAATACTAACCTGGGTTTTTTTCGTCATCACTTAGTAACAATAATAATAATAATAATAATAATAAGAATAATATTCAGTGGAGCTCCACTTCAGGTTTTACTTGATACTCATTCCAAACTAAATGTTTATTTAAATATTAGTTTAAATGTCATATGATAAAAAAAAAGTGTTAAAGTTTGAGTGTACACTTACAATTAAGTGTTAAGTGTGTTTGTTTCTGTTTGGTTGTGATGAGTTTCTGTTGTACTCACACCAGCAAACCAAATCCAGTTCAGTCCGTCCATGAATACCAGTCCGGGTTTTGTAGCAGGTTTGCGTTGATGCTGCAAACAGAGAGTGAGACACAAACAGGTGACTGTGATCGTTTCATTAAAGACAAGAGATGAGAAGAAGACTGATGTCAGTGAAGAAACAAGGAAACAAAGTAACGTCAAACTTACATCTGTGATCTGTCCCTCTGGTGCGGCTGTCAACACAGGAGTTTAAATATTGGCACAATGGTCAGCCAATCAGGTGTGAAAGCTTGAAATGTTTGGGGCGGGGCTTATTATTGAAAACATGTGCGCTGTGACTGAGGAGCCTGGTGGTTCAGTGGCTGCGGTGCGCGTTGAGCCGGAGTGTGGATATGGAGTGTGCGCCTGTGTGCCGCGCCACGCCGCGCGGCTTAAGTGAAGACCGACACGCGCCGGGCTGAGGTGGGATCCTGGCGGGGCCGGGCGCACCGCACTTCCTTGTATCTAAAGAAAAAAAGAAAAGAATGCATTTGAAATTGTATTGTAGCTTGAGCATGCACATGAGTTCATTTGTCAATGTGTGCCGTGATTTCATAGCGCTGTCCACGGTGATGAAATGAGCCTCGGTGTCGGCAGGGTCACGGGGCCACCTCATTTTATATTTCCAGATTGTGGCTATGTTTGCACTGAGTGTGTTTCTTTCATTTCAACAATGTAGCCATAATGGTCTCTGGTTTTATGAAGTTAATGTTGAGAATGTATCTTGTCTGCGGGGTATGAGTTACTTCAACTTTAACCATTTAGGAAACCAATTAAGTTTATTAACTCAAACAATTTAAGCATACAAAAGTATTTGATTTGAGTACAAGTAACTCAAGTATTTGTTGTTAAAGTAACTTGGGTAAATTGCATTGTACTAATTCCATTCAGTTAATGAAAACTACTAAGTATGTGACACTTATGTGAAACGGATTTATCTGAACTGAAATGATCTTCTTTATACAAATGTTAATACTTAAGTTGAATTGACTCTTTTCTTTCTACTAAATCAAATTATTACATTCTACTTCTGACAACTTCAAATGGAGAGCGTAGATCAGTGTGTGAGCCATTACAACCTGATTGTGAGGACCAGAGACACATGGTGAGTTTCAAAGGGAACTCCTGCAGGAACCTGATCTTCATTCACTACTGCCACCAGGGCCACTGCCCCTCTTGGGTTGCTTCCAACTCATCCTGAAAAGGGAACAAACACATGTGCAGTGTTTTCAGTGTATTCAGACAAATCATTCAACTTAAAAAAGAAAACATGATATCATCATCACTACTTGTGATGCAATAGTCAAATAGAAGCACTGTCAATAAAAAGGTAAACATGTTGCATGTATTATTTGTGAAATGTGGCGTTGTTTGTAGTTTAGTGTGTTTCCGCGTTTTCACGGCAGGGATGGCGTCTGCTGAGACGCTGGTTCCGCGGCTGCTGTGCGTTTGGCGCTGCGGCGGCGGTGCGTGTCCTCACTTAAACTGTGAGGACTGTACTCATGAGTTTATTTGTCAATGTGTGCCGTGATTTCATAGCGCTGTCCACGGTGCTGAAATGAGCCTCGGTGTCGGCAGCGTCACAGGGTGACCTCATTTTATATTTCCAGATTGTGGCTATGTTTGCACTGAGTGTGTTTCTTTAATTTCAACAATGTAGCCATAATGGTCTCCAACAACGGTGAACAAAACAAACGCCACAGAAGCTGCATTGCAAACTCCACCCACCTATAGCTGCAGAGGAAAAACTACATGTCTACTAAAAACTGCTTTCTATATTCCTTCCTGGTTGGATTTAAACACACATCTGCCTATTTATTAGGTACACATTTTCTGTTTATGAACACACTGATTGAAGGAGCCAATCACATGGCAGTAAGTCATTGCATTTAGGCAGGTAGACATGATCAGGACGCCCAAATCAAGTTCAAACAGACTATCAGCATTAGGAAGAAAGGTGATTCGAGGAGCTTTTAATGTGGCATGGTTACTGGTAGTATTTTTACAAACTGCTTGCACAACCACGGTGTGACAAACAGAAAATATCCAGTGATGCCATGTTGAGGTCAAAGATCAGCAGAAAGGCCATGCTAAGAAAGCAAAAGGAACTCAAATCAGCGCAACCAAAGTGTGCAGAACACCATCTGAAGGCACAACACATTGAACCTTGCCGAAAAATGACTGCCTCCGACGGGAACGCGCATCGGTTAAGAGGTAGTGAGCGTAGGTCTACTGGTAGATATAATACTGTATACAGGGTAAACCCTATAAGTCGTTGTTTGAAGGAGCGATACTGACCAAATTCATTGTACATGCACCTGTTTTCCTCGACTGCTAATGTTGAAAAGATAGAGAATGTAAGCCCTAACAATCCAGAGTTACAGGGTGCAGTCACTTCTCGGCAGGCCCTGCCGAGAAGTGACTGCACCCTGTAACTCTTTATTGCAAGAAGCAATATTGACCAAATTCACTGTACATGCACCTGGTTTCCTCTACTTTCCTCTCCTCTACTGATTCTTCCAATTAGCCACTCACAGTGTGACTCCTGGCTGCTGAGTTAGTTAGCACCAGTTAGTTACTAGAAACCCAAGCCTTTTTAGATGATTTATATTAATAAATACACCATTAAATAATGTCTTAAGTGTCATTAATTATTTAAATTAATAAATAGCCTTTTCAATAATTACTTACATCACATTGGTTTTCTTAGGTTACAAAATACTGACCTGGGTTTTTTTCGTCATCACTTAGTAACAACAAGAATAATAATAATAATAATAATAATAAGAATAATATTCAGTGGAGCTCCACTTCAGGTTTTACTTGATACTCATTCCAAACTAAATGTTTATTCAAATATTAGTTTAAATGTCATATGATTAAAAAAAAGTGTTAAAGTTTGAGTGTACACTTACAATTAAGTGTTAAGTGTCTTTGTTTCTGTTTGGTTGTGATGAGTTTCTGTTGTACTCACACCAGCAAACCGAATCCAGTTCAGTCCGTCCATGAATACCAGTCCGGGTTTTGTAGCAGGTTTGCGTTGATGCTGCAAACAGAGTGAGACACAAACAGGTGACTGTGATCGTTTCATTAAAGACAAGAGATGAGAAGAAGACTGATGTCAGTGAAGAAACAAGGAAACAAAGTAACGTCAAACTTACATCTGTGATCTGTCCCTCTGGTGCGGCTGTCAACACAGGAGTTTAAATATTGGCACAATGGTCAGCCAATCATGTGTGAAAGCTTGAAATGTTTGGGGCGGGGCTTATTATTGAAAACATGTGCGCTGTGACTGAGGAGCCTGGTGGTTCAGTGGCTGCGGTGCGCGTTGAGCCGGAGTGTGGATATGGAGTGTGCGCCTGTGTGCCGCGCCACGCCGCGCGGCTTAAGTGAAGACCGACACGCGCCGGGCTGAGGTGGGATCCTGGCGGGGCCGGGCGCACCGCACTTCCTTGTATCTAAAGAAAAAAAGAAAAGAATGCATTTGAAATTGTATTGTAGCTTGAGCATGCACATGAGTTCATTTGTCAATGTGTGCCGTGATTTCATAGCGCTGTCCACGGTGATGAAATGAGCCTCGTGTCGGCAGCGTCACGGGGCCACCTCATTTTATATTTCCAGATTGTGGCTATGTTTGCACTGAGTGTGTTTCTTTCATTTCAACAATGTAGCCATAATGGTCTCTGGTTTTATGAAGTTAATGTTGAGAATGTATCTTGTCTGCGGGGAATGAGTTACTTCAACTTTAACCATTTAGGAAACCAATTAAGTTTATTAACTCAAACAATTTAAGCATACAAAAGTATTTGATTTGAGTACAAGTAACTCAAGTACTTGTTGTTAAAGTAACTTGGGTAAAGTGCATTGTACTAATTCCATTCAGTTAATGAAAACTACTAAGTATGTGACACTTATGTGAAACGGATTTATCTGAACTGAAATGATCTTCTTTATACAAATGTTAATACTTAAGTTGAATTGACTCTTTTCTTTCTACTAAATCAAATTATTACATTCTACTTCTGACAACTTCAAATGGAGAGCGTAGATCAGTGTGTGAGCCATTACAACCTGATTGTGAGGACCAGAGACACATGGTGAGTTTCAAAGGGAACTCCTGCAGGAACCTGATCTTCATTCACTACTGCCACCAGGGCCACTGCCCCTCTTGGGTTGCTTCCAACTCATCCTGAAAAGGGAACAAACACATGTTCAGTGTTTTCAGTGTATTCAGACAAATCATTCAACTTAAAAAAGAAAACATGATGTCATCATCACTACTTGCAATAGTCAAATAGAAGTACTGTCAATAAAAAGGTAAACATGTTGCATGTATTAGTTGTGAAATGTGGCGTTACACTGTACTCACATCTTCTACCAAACTGAGAATACAAGTGCGTGTCCTCACTTAAACTGTGAGGACTGTACTCACGCCAGTAAACCGAATCCAGTCTGGGGTTTGTAGCAGGTTTGTAGGTTTGTGCGCCACGCCGCGCGGCTTAAGTGAAGACCGACACGCGCCAGGCCGAGGTGGGATCCTGGCGGGGCCGGGCGCACCGCACTTCCTTGTATCTAAAAAAAAAAAAGAATTCATTTGAAATTGTATTGTAGCTTGAGCATGCGCATGATTTTATTTGTCAATGTGTGCCGTGATTTCATAGCGCTGTCCACGGTGCTGAAATGAGCCTCGCTGTCATATTAAAACTCTTTTCCAGATGAGGCATTGCTACAACGATGACTTTGACAGTGTGTGGGTGTCACCACCCTCTTTCACTCACTTGAGCTTCACTAAAGAGTGCAGGTCGTCTCTCTTTTAGTTCGGCAAGGAGGAGCTGAATTCACAGTTTCTTCATGCCCGAGTGCTGCATATGTTGATGGAGACCTGTGACATAAAACACAAAGAGCTACTGATGGTGCTACGTCTGTTTTTCACTAGACTACTCATAGATATCAGTACATCAACTGACAGTTAATGTATTATTTATTTGAACTTACAATTGTACATTTATATTCAAATACATACACAAATATGAAATAACTGTACACTATAGTGGCGGTGATTGACTGAACATCATATGTTGGGTGCACATTTAAACACAGGATCCAGGCAGCTTTCCAAGTTGCAATATTTTATTTCCAAGTAAACGGTAGTCGGTGATGAGGGGTAATGGTGGATGATTCTGTCTATATGAAAATGATAAAGGAAATATTACAATCTAGAAAGTATCAAATATACAATAAGAAATGAGGTTGTCTTAGACTAACATCAATAATACATCCACTCTTACTTTCCTCTCTTTAGCAAAGGATTAAACTCAGGAATCTAGTATAATGACACACAAGCAATAAGTAAGTCTTCATACAAGATGTAGTATCAACCAAATGAATCATTAAATGAGTGAACGTCCATAAAACTCACAGCCAGTGTCCCTTTGTTCTCGTGGATTGTTTGGAGGGAAAATAGGGGGGTCAAAGGGCGGAAGGGGCGGGTTATATAGGATTAGGGGTGTGGTCCAGGTAGGTGTGCCAGTGATGAGGCAGGTGAGGAGGAGACTTGGGATTTTAACAAATACATATACAATGGCCGTGCCACTTTAATATAAACCTAAAATTCGAAGGTAAAATCAATTATTAGTAATAATATACAAAGTGTTTACATTAAAAACAAAGTAACACGTCAACCACAAATCTATGGATCACACCAAGCATCTGTGAGACGTCTGAGCCAGCGGATCATTTCATCAGGACAGGCCGAGGTAACGCTGCTCTGCCCTGGGCACTGTGAGCACCGAGCGTCCGCAGAGGTCGGAGCTGATCACCTCCGACAACGTACCGCGCTGAAATCAGTTCCAGGTTGGATATTCAACAGACATTCGCTCCAGATCCAACGGCACCCTCCTCCTTCTCCACCCCGAGATAGGTGCACGATCACGGCTTGTACAAAGTCCGACCCATCGCTCTCAACAACCGTGGTCTCATTTAGGGACCATCAACGAATTACCGTTAAAAATGGATTAAAAAAAATTATGGGAGGTACTAAAATGGAATAAAAAGAGGTGTGTCCTGACTAGGCAGTCTAGTTCTATGTTGCTGCACTGTTTTGGAATCTTTAGGGTCACATGGCCTGGACGCGATTGAGATAAAATGCTAATATTTGCATTAAAGAAATGATTGAAAGTAAATCAAGTATTTAAATGGAATATAAAGAGGTGTGTCCTGACTAGGCAGTCTAGTACTATGTTTGTACACTCATTTGGAGTCGTTGGGTCACATTGCCTGGAAGCTATTGAGCTAAAATGCTAATATTTACATTATTAAAATTATAAAAAAAATAAATGAGGTAATTAAATATTAGTTTAATGTCATATGATCAAAATTAAAGTGTTAACGTTCGACTCTACACTTAGATTCAAGTGTTAAGTGTGTTTGCGGTTTGTTTCTGTCTGGTTGTGATGACTTTCTGTTGTACTCACGCCAGTAAACCGAATCCAGTCTGGGGTTTGTAGCAGGTTTGTACTGTAGCAGGTTTGCATTGGTGCTGCAAACAGAGAGTGAGACACAAACATGGGACTGTGATGGTTTCATTAAAGACAAGAGATGAGAAGAAGACTGGAGTCAGTGAGAAAACAAGGAAACAAAGTAACGTCAAACTTACGTCTGTGATCTGTCAGCATCTCCTCTCCCTCTGGTGCGGCTGTCAACACAGGAGTTTAAATATTGGCACAATGGTCAGTCAATCAGGTGTGAAAGCTTGAAATGTTTGGGGCGGGGCTTATTATTGAAAACATGTGCGCTGTGACTGAGGAGCCTGGTGGTTCAGTGGCTGCGGTGCGCGTTGAGCCGGAGTGTGGATATGGAGTGTGCGCCTGTGTGCCACGCCGCGCGGCTTAAGTGAAGACCGACACGCGCCGGGCTGAGGTGGGATCCTGGCGGGGCCGGGCGCACCGCACTTCCTTGTATCTAAAAAAAAAGAGAAAAGAATGCATTTGAAATTGTATTGTAGCTTGAGCATGCACATGAGTTCATTTGTCAATGTGTGCCGTGATTTCATAGCGCTGTCCACGGTGATGAAATGAGCCTCGGTGTCGGCAGGGTCACGGGGCCACCTCATTTTATATTTCCAGATTGTGGCTATGTTTGCACTGAGTGTGTTTCTTTCATTTCAACAATGTAGCCATAATGGTCTCTGGTTTTATGAAGTTAATGTTGAGAATGTATCTTGTCTGCGGGGAATGAGTTACTTCAACTTTAACCATTTAGGAAACCAATTAAGTTTATTAACTCAAACAATTTAAGCATACAAAAGTATTTGATTTGAGTACAAGTAACTCAAGTATTTGTTGTTAAAGTAACTTGGGTAAAGTGCATTGTACTAATTCCATTCAGTTAATGAAAACTACTAAGTATGTGACACTTATGTGAAACGGATTTATCTGAACTGAAATGATCTTCTTTATACAAATGTTAATACTTAAGTTGAATTGACTCTTTTCTTTCTACTAAATCAAATTATTACATTCTACTTCTGACAACTTCAAATGGAGAGCGTCGATCAGTGTGTGAGCCATTACAACCTGATTGTGAGGACCAGAGACACATGGTGAGTTTCAAAGGGAACTCCTGCAGGAACCTGATCTTCATTCACTACTGCCACCAGGGCCACTGCCCCTCTTGGGTTGCTTCCAACTCATCCTGAAAAGGGAACAAACACATGTTCAGTGTTTTCAGTGTATTCAGACAAATCATTCAACTTAAAAAAGAAAACATGATGTCATCATCACTACTTGCGATGCAATAGTCAAATAGAAGCACTGTCAATAAAAAGGTAAACATGTTGCATGTATTATTTGTGAAATGTGGCGTTGTTTGTAGTTTAGTGTGTTTCCGCGTTTTCACGGCAGGGATGGCGTCTGCTGAGACGCTGATTCCGCGGCTGCTGTGCGTTTGGCGCTGCGGTGGCGGTACGTGTCGTGTTTGCGCTGACTGTGTGCCCCGCCGCGCGGCTTAAGTGAGGACCGACACGCGCCGGGCCGAGGTGGGATCTCGGTGCCGTGTGCTGTGGCTGCGGTACGTGTCGCAACTGAGGAGCCTGGTGGTTCAGCGGCAGCGGTGCGCCGGAGTGTGGATATGGAGTGGCTCGGGAACAAACACATGTTCAGTGTTTTCAGTGTATTCAGACAAATCATTCAACTTAAAAAAGAAAACATGATGTCATCATCACTACTTGCGATGCAATAGTCAAATAGAAGCACTGTCAATAAAAAGGTAAACATGTTGCATGTATTATTTGTGAAATGTGGCGTTGTTTGTAGTTTAGTGTGTTTCCGCGTTTTCACGGCAGGGATGGCGTCTGCTGAGACGCTGGTTCCGCGGCTGCTTTGCGTTTGGCGCTGCGGCGGCGGTACGTGTCGTGTTTGCGCTGACTGTGTGCCCCGCCGCGCGGCTTAAGTGAGGACCGACACGCGCCGGGCCGAGGTGGGATCTCGGTGCCGTGTGCTGTGGCTGCGGTACGTGTGGCAACTGAGGAGCCTGGTGGTTCAGCGGCTGCGGTGCGCGTCGCGCCGTTGTGCGGATATGGAGGGTGCGCCTGTGCGCTGCGCCACGCCGCGCGGCTTAAGTGCAGACCGACACGCGCCGGGCCGAGGCGGGGCCGGGCGCACCGCACTTTTTTTATGAAGTTAATGTTGAGAATATCTTGAATGTATCTCGGTTTGCGCATGCTCCGTGGCTGCTGTGCGCTCCGTGCGCTCCGCGGCTGCAGTTCCGGTGCCGTGCGCTGCAGCGGCGGTACCTGTCGTAACTGGGGAGCCTTGTGGTTCCGCGGCCGCGGTGCGTGTCCTCACTTAAACTGTGAGGACTGTACTGAGGCCAGTAAACTAACCTGATCTTCATTCACTACTGCCACCAGGGCCACTGCCCCTCTTGGGTTGCTTCCAACTCATCCTGAAAAGGGAACAAACACATGTTCAGTGTTTTCAGTGTATTCAGACAAATCATTCAACTTAAAAAAGAAAACATGATGTCATCATCACTACTTGCGATGCAATAGTCAAATAGAAGCACTGTCAGTAAAAAGGTAAACATGTTGCATGTATTATTTGTGGAATGTGGCGTTGTTTGTAGTTTAGTGTGTTTCCGCGTTTTCACGGCAGGGATGGCGTCTGCTGAGACGCTGGTTCCGCGGCTGCTGTGCGTTTGGCGCTGCGGCGGCGGTACGTGTCGTGTTTGCGCTGACTGTGTGCCCCGCCGCGCGGCTTAAGTGAGGACCGACACGCGCCGGGCCGAGGTGGGATCTCGGTGCCGTGTGCTGTGGCTGCGGTACGTGTGGCAACTGAGGAGCCTGGTGGTTCAGCGGCTGCGGTGCGCGTCGCGCCGTTGTGCGGATATGGAGGGTGCGCCTGTGCGCTGCGCCACGCCGCGCGGCTTAAGTGAAGACCGACACGCGCCGGGCCGAGGCGGGGCCGGGCGCACCGCACTTTTTTTATGAAGTTAATGTTGAGAATGTATCTTGAATGTATCTCGGTTTGCGCGGGCTCCGCGGCTGCTGTGCGCTCCGCGGCTGCGGTTCCGGTGTCGTGCGCTGCGGCGGCGGTACCTGTCGTAACTGGGGAGCCTGGTGGTTCCGCGGCCGCGGTGCGTGTCCTCACTTAAACTGTGAGGACTGTACTCATGAGTTTATTTGTCAATGTGTGCCGTGATTTCATAGCGCCGTCCACGGTGCTGAAATGAGCCTCGGTGTCGGCAGCGTCACAGGGTGACCTCATTTTATATTTCCAGATTGTGGCTATGTTTGCACTGAGTGTGTTTCTTTAATTTCAACAATGTAGCCATAATGGTCTCCAACAACGGTGAACAAAACAAACGCCACAGAAGCTGCAGTGCAAACTCCACCCACCTATAGCTGCAGAGGAAAAACTACATGTCTACTATAAACTGCTTTCTATATTCCTTCCTGGTTGGATTTAAACACACATCTGCCAATTTATTAGGTACACATTTTCTGTTTATGAACACACTGATTGAAGGAGCCAATCACATGGCAGTAAGTCATTGCATTTAGGCAGGTAGACATGATCAGGACGCCCACATCAAGTTCAAACAGACTATCAGCATTAGGAAGAAAGGTGATTCAAGGAGCTTTTAATGTGGCATGGTTACTGGTAGTATTTTTACAAACTGCTTGCACAACCACGGTGTGACGAACAGAAAATATCCAGTGATGCCATGTTGAGGTCAAAGATCAGCAGAAAGGCCATGCTAAGAAAGCAAAAGGAACTCAAATCAGCGCAACCAAAGTGTGCAGAACACCATCTGAAGGCACAACACATTGAACCTTGCCGAAAAATGACTGCCTCCGACGGGAACGCGCATCGGTTAAGAGGTAGTGAGCGTAGGTCTACTGGTAGATATAATACTGTATACAGGGTACACCCTATAAGTCGTTGTTTGAAGGAGCGATACTGACCAAATTCATTGTACATGCACCTGTTTTCCTCGACTGCTAATGCTGAAAAGATAGAGAATGTAAGCCCTAACAATCCAGAGTTACAGGGTGCAGTCACTTCTCGGCAGGCCCTGCCGAAATGTGACAGCACCCTGTAACTCTTTATTGCAAGAAGCAATATTGACCAAATTCACTGTACATGCACCTGGTTTCCTCTACTTTCCTCTCCTCTACTGATTCTTCCAATTAGCCACTCACAGTGTGACTCCTGGCTGCTGAGTTAGTTAGCACCAGTTAGTTACTAGAAACCCAAGCCTTTTTAGATGATTTATATTAATAAATACACCATTAAATAACGACTTAAGTGTCATTAATTATTTAAATTAATAAATAGCCTTTTCAATAATTACTTACATCACATTGGTTTTCTTAGGTTACAAAATACTGACCTGGGTTTTTTTCGTCATCACTTAGTAACAATAATAATAATAATAATAATAATAATAATAATAATAATATTCAGTGGAGCTCCACTTCAGGTTTTACTTGATACTCATTCCAAACTAAATGTTTATTTAAATATTAGTTTAAATGTCATATGATAAAAAAAAGTGTTAAAGTTTGAGTGTACACTTACAATTAAGTGTTAAGTGTGTTTGTTTCTGTTTGGTTGTGATGAGTTTCTGTTGTACTCACACCAGCAAACCGAATCCAGTTCAGTCCGTCCATGAATACCAGTCCGGGTTTTGTAGCAGGTTTGCGTTGATGCTGCAAACAGAGAGTGAGACACAAACAGGTGACTGTGATCGTTTCATTAAAGACAAGAGATGAGAAGAAGACTGATGTCAGTGAATAAACAAGGAAACAAAGTAACGTCAAACTTACATCTGTGATCTGTCCCTCTGGTGCGGCTGTCAACACAGGAGTTTAAATATTGGCACAATGGTCAGTCAATCAGGTGTGAAAGCTTGAAATGTTTGGGGCGGGGCTTATTATTGAAAACATGTGCGCTGTGACTGAGGAGCCTGGTGGTTCAGTGGCTGCGGTGCGCGTTGAGCCGGAGTGTGGATATGGAGTGTGCGCCTGTGTGCCGCGCCACGCCGCGCGGCTTAAGTGAAGACCGACACGCGCCGGGCTGAGGTGGGATCCTGGCGGGGCCGGGCGCACCGCACTTCCTTGTATCTAAAGAAAAAAAGAAAAGAATGCATTTGAAATTGTATTGTAGCTTGAGCATGCACATGAGTTCATTTGTCAATGTGTGCCGTGATTTCATAGCGCTGTCCACGGTGATGAAATGAGCCTCGGTGTCGGCAGCGTCACGGGGCCACCTCATTTTATATTTCCAGATTGTGGCTATGTTTGCACTGAGTGTGTTTCTTTCATTTCAACAATGTAGCCATAATGGTCTCTGGTTTTATGAAGTTAATGTTGAGAATGTATCTTGTCTGCGGGGAATGAGTTACTTCAACTTTAACCATTTAGGAAACCAATTAAGTTTATTAACTCAAACAATTTAAGCATACAAAAGTATTTGATTTGAGTACAAGTAACTCAAGTATTTGTTGTTAAAGTCACTTGGGTAAAGTGCATTGTACTAATTCCATTCAGTTAATGAAAACTACTAAGTATGTGACACTTATGTGAAACGGATTTATCTGAACTGAAATGATCTTCTTTATACAAATGTTAATACTTAAGTTGAATTGACTCTTTTCTTTCTACTAAATCAAATTATTACATTCTACTTCTGACAACTTCAAATGGAGAGCGTAGATCAGTGTGTGAGCCATTACAACCTGATTGTGAGGACCAGAGACACATGGTGAGTTTCAAAGGGAACTCCTGCAGGAACCTGATCTTCATTCACTACTGCCACCAGGGCCACTGCCCCTCTTGGGTTGCTTCCAACTCATCCTGAAAAGGGAACAAACACATGTTCAGTGTTTTCAGTGTATTCAGACAAATCATTCAACTTAAAAAAGAAAACATGATGTCATCATCACTACTTGCGATGCAATAGTCAAATAGAAGCACTGTCAATAAAAAGGTAAACATGTTGCATGTATTATTTGTGAAATGTGGCGTTGTTTGTAGTTTAGTGTGTTTCCGCGTTTTCACGGCAGGGATGGCGTCTGCTGAGACGCTGATTCCGCGGCTGCTGTGCGTTTGGCGCTGCGGTGGCGGTACGTGTCGTGTTTGCGCTGACTGTGTGCCCCGCCGCGCGGCTTAAGTGAGGACCGACACGCGCCGGGCCGAGGTGGGATCTCGGTGCCGTGTGCTGTGGCTGCGGTACGTGTCGCAACTGAGGAGCCTGGTGGTTCAGCGGCAGCGGTGCGCCGGAGTGTGGATATGGAGTGGCTCGGGAACAAACACATGTTCAGTGTTTTCAGTGTATTCAGACAAATCATTCAACTTAAAAAAGAAAACATGATGTCATCATCACTACTTGCGATGCAATAGTCAAATAGAAGCACTGTCAATAAAAAGGTAAACATGTTGCATGTATTATTTGTGAAATGTGGCGTTGTTTGTAGTTTAGTGTGTTTCCGCGTTTTCACGGCAGGGATGGCGTCTGCTGAGACGCTGGTTCCGCGGCTGCTGTGCGTTTGGCGCTGCGGCGGCGATACGTGTCGTGTTTGCGCTGACTGTGTGCCCCGCCGCGCGGCTTAAGTGAGGACCGACACGCGCCGGGCCGAGGTGGGATCTCGGTGCCGTGTGCTGTGGCTGCGGTACGTGTGGCAACTGAGGAGCCTGGTGGTTCAGCGGCTGCGGTGCGCGTCGCGCCGTTGTGCGGATATGGAGGGTGCGCCTGTGCGCTGCGCCACGCCGCGCGGCTTAAGTGAAGACCGACACGCGCCGGGCCGAGGCGGGGCCGGGCGCACCGCACTTTTTTTATGAAGTTAATGTTGAGAATGTATCTTGAATGTATCTCGGTTTGCGCGGGCTCCGTGGCTGCTGTGCGCTCCGTGCGCTCCGCGGCTGCGGTTCCGGTGCCGTGCGCTGCGGCGGCGGTACCTGTCGTAACTGGGGAGCCTTGTGGTTCCGCGGCCGCGGTGCGTGTCCTCACTTAAACTGTGAGGACTGTACTCAGGCCAGTAAACTAACCTGATCTTCATTCACTACTGCCACCAGGGCCACTGCCCCTCTTGGGTTGCTTCCAACTCATCCTGAAAAGGGAACAAACACATGTTCAGTGTTTTCAGTGTATTCAGACAAATCATTCAACTTAAAAAAGAAAACATGATGTCATCATCACTACTTGCGATGCAATAGTCAAATAGAAGCACTGTCAATAAAAAGGTAAACATGTTGCATGTATTATTTGTGAAATGTGGCGTTGTTTGTAGTTTAGTGTGTTTCCGCGTTTTCACGGCAGGGATGGCGTCTGCTGAGACGCTGGTTCCGCGGCTGCTGTGCGTTTGGCGCTGCGGCGGCGGTACGTGTCGTGTTTGCGCTGACTGTGTGCCCCGCCGCGCGGCTTAAGTGAGGACCGACACGCGCCGGGCCGAGGTGGGATCTCGGTGCCGTGTGCTGTGGCTGCGGTACGTGTGGCAACTGAGGAGCCTGGTGGTTCAGCGGCTGCGGTGCGCGTCGCGCCGTTGTGCGGATATGGAGGGTGCGCCTGTGCGCTGCGCCACGCCGCGCGGCTTAAGTGAAGACCGACACGCGCCGGGCCGAGGCGGGGCCGGGCGCACCGCACTTTTTTTATGAAGTTAATGTTGAGAATGTATCTTGAATGTATCTCGGTTTGCGCGGGCTCCGTGGCTGCTGTGCGCTCCGTGCGCTCCGCGGCTGCGGTTCCGGTGCCGTGCGCTGCGGCGGCGGTACCTGTCGTAACTGGGGAGCCTTGTGGTTCCGCGGCCGCGGTGCGTGTCCTCACTTAAACTGTGAGGACTGTACTCAGGCCAGTAAACTAACCTGATCTTCATTCACTACTGCCACCAGGGCCACTGCCCCTCTTGGGTTGCTTCCAACTCATCCTGAAAAGGGAACAAACACATGTTCAGTGTTTTCAGTGTATTCAGACAAATCATTCAACTTAAAAAAGAAAACATGATGTCATCATCACTACTTGCGATGCAATAGTCAAATAGAAGCACTGTCAGTAAAAAGGTAAACATGTTGCATGTATTATTTGTGGAATGTGGCGTTGTTTGTAGTTTAGTGTGTTTCCGCGTTTTCACGGCAGGGATGGCGTCTGCTGAGACGCTGGTTCCGCGGCTGCTGTGCGTTTGGCGCTGCGGCGGCGGTACGTGTCGTGTTTGCGCTGACTGTGTGCCCCGCCGCGCGGCTTAAGTGAGGACCGACACGCGCCGGGCCGAGGTGGGATCTCGGTGCCGTGTGCTGTGGCTGCGGTACGTGTGGCAACTGAGGAGCCTGGTGGTTCAGCGGCTGCGGTGCGCGTCGCGCCGTTGTGCGGATATGGAGGGTGCGCCTGTGCGCTGCGCCACGCCGCGCGGCTTAAGTGAAGACCGACACGCGCCGGGCCGAGGCGGGGCCGGGCGCACCGCACTTTTTTTATGAAGTTAATGTTGAGAATGTATCTTGAATGTATCTCGGTTTGCGCGGGCTCCGTGGCTGCTGTGCGCTCCGTGCGCTCCGCGGCTGCGGTTCCGGTGCCGTGCGCTGCAGCGGCGGTACCTGTCGTAACTGGGGAGCCTTGTGGTTCCGCGGCCGCGGTGCGTGTCCTCACTTAAACTGTGAGGACTGTACTGAGGCCAGTAAACTAACCTGATCTTCATTCACTACTGCCACCAGGGCCACTGCCCCTCTTGGGTTGCTTCCAACTCATCCTGAAAAGGGAACAAACACATGTTCAGTGTTTTCAGTGTATTCAGACAAATCATTCAACTTAAAAAAGAAAACATGATGTCATCATCACTACTTGCGATGCAATAGTCAAATAGAAGCACTGTCAATAAAAAGGTAAACATGTTGCATGTATTATTTGTGAAATGTGGCGTTGTTTGTAGTTTAGTGTGTTTCCGCGTTTTCACGGCAGGGATGGCGTCTGCTGAGACGCTGATTCCGCGGCTGCTGTGCGTTTGGCGCTGCGGTGGCGGTACGTGTCGTGTTTGCGCTGACTGTGTGCCCCGCCGCGCGGCTTAAGTGAGGACCGACACGCGCCGGGCCGAGGTGGGATCTCGGTGCCGTGTGCTGTGGCTGCGGTACGTGTCGCAACTGAGGAGCCTGGTGGTTCAGCGGCAGCGGTGCGCCGGAGTGTGGATATGGAGTGGCTCGGGAACAAACACATGTTCAGTGTTTTCAGTGTATTCAGACAAATCATTCAACTTAAAAAAGAAAACATGATGTCATCATCACTACTTGCGATGCAATAGTCAAATAGAAGCACTGTCAATAAAAAGGTAAACATGTTGCATGTATTATTTGTGAAATGTGGCGTTGTTTGTAGTTTAGTGTGTTTCCGCGTTTTCACGGCAGGGATGGCGTCTGCTGAGACGCTGGTTCCGCGGCTGCTGTGCGTTTGGCGCTGCGGCGGCGGTACGTGTCGTGTTTGCGCTGACTGTGTGCCCCGCCGCGCGGCTTAAGTGAGGACCGACACGCGCCGGGCCGAGGTGGGATCTCGGTGCCGTGTGCTGTGGCTGCGGTAGGTGTCGCAACTGAGGAGCCTGGTGGTTCAGCGGCAGCGGTGCGCCGGAGTGTGGATATGGAGTGGCTCGGGAACAAACACATGTTCAGTGTTTTCAGTGTATTCAGACAAATCATTCAACTTAAAAAAGAAAACATGATGTCATCATCACTACTTGCGATGCAATAGTCAAATAGAAGCACTGTCAATAAAAAGGTAAACATGTTGCATGTATTATTTGTGAAATGTGGCGTTGTTTGTAGTTTAGTGTGTTTCCGCGTTTTCACGGGAGGGATGGCGTCTGCTGAGACGCTGGTTCCGCGGCTGCTGTGCGTTTGGCGCTGCGGCGGCGGTGCGTGTCCTCACTTAAACTGTGAGGACTGTACTCATGAGTTTATTTGTCAATGTGTGCCGTGATTTCATAGCGCTGTCCACGGTGCTGAAATGAGCCTCGGTGTCGGCAGCGTCACAGGGTGACCTCATTTTATATTTCCAGATTGTGGCTATGTTTGCACTGAGTGTGTTTCTTTCATTTCAACAATGTAGCCATAATGGTCTCTGGTTTTATGAAGTTAATGTTGAGAATGTATCTTGTCTGCGGGGAATGAGTTACTTCAACTTTAACCATTTAGGAAACCAATTAAGTTTATTAACTCAAACAATTTAAGCATACAAAAGTATTTGATTTGAGTACAAGTAACTCAAGTATTTGTTGTTAAAGTAACTTGGGTAAAGTGCATTGTACTAATTCCATTCAGTTAATGAAAACTACTAAGTATGTGACACTTATGTGAAACGGATTTATCTGAACTGAAATGATCTTCTTTATACAAATGTTAATACTTAAGTTGAATTGACTCTTTTCTTTCTACTAAATCAAATTATTACATTCTACTTCTGACAACTTCAAATGGAGAGCGTAGATCAGTGTGTGAGCCATTACAACCTGATTGTGAGGACCAGAGACACATGGTGAGTTTCAAAGGGAACTCCTACAGGAACCTGATCTTCATTCACTACTGCCACCAGGGCCACTGCCCCTCTTGGGGCTGCTTCCAACTCATCCTGAAAAGGGAACAAACACATGTTCAGTGTTTTCAGTGTATTCAGACAAATCATTCAACTTAAAAAAGAAAACATGATGTCATCATCACTACTTGCGATGCAATAGTCAAATAGAAGCACTGTCAATAAAAAGGTAAACATGTTGCATGTATTAGTTGTGAAATGTGGCGTTACACTGTACTCACATCTTATACCAAACTGAGAATACAAGTGCGTGTCCTCACTTAAACTGTGAGGACTGTACTCACGCCAGTAAACCGAATCCAGTCTGGGGTTTGTAGCAGGTTTGTAGGTTTGTGCACCACGCCGCGCGACTTAAGTGAAGACCGCCACGCGCCAGGCCGAGGTGGGATCTCGGCAGGGCTGGGCGCTGTGGCTGCGGTACGTGTCGCAACTGAGGAGCCTGGTGGTTCAGCGGCTGCAGTGCGCGTCGCGCCGGAGTGTGGATATGGAGGGTGCGCCGCGGCTTAAGTGAAGACCGACACGCGCCGGGCCGCACCGCACTTCCTTGTATCTTAAAAAAAAGAAAAGAATGCATTTGAAATTGTATTGTAGCTTGAGCATGCGCATGATTTTATTTGTCAATGTGTGCCGTGATTTCATAGCGCTGTCCACGGTGCTGAAATGAGCCTCGCTGTCATATTAAAACTCTTTTCCAGATGAGGCATTGCTACAACGATGACTTTGACAGTGTGTGGGTGTCACCATCCTCTTTCACTCACTTGAGCTTCACTAAAGAGTGCAGGTCGTCTCTCTTTTAGTTCGGCAAGGAGGAGCTGAATTCACAGTTTCTTCATGCCCGAGTGCTGCATATGTTGATGGAGACCTGTGACATAAAACACAAAGAGCTACTGATGGTGCTACGTCTGTTTTTCACTAGACTACTCATAGATATCAGTACATCAACTGACAGTTAATGTATTATTTATTTGAACTTACAATTGTACATTTATATTCAAATACATACACAAATATGAAAGAACTGTACACTATAGTGGCGGTGATTGACTGAACATCATATGTTGGGTGCACATTTAAACACAGGATCCAGGCAGCTTTCCAAGTTGCAATATTTTATTTCCAAGTAAACGGTAGTCGGTGATGAGGGGTAATGGTGGATGATTCTGTCTATATGAAAATGATAAAGGAAATATTACAATCTAGAAAGTATCAAATATACAATAAGAAATGAGGTTGTCTTAGACTAACATCAATAATACATCCACTCTTACTTTCCTCTCTTTAGCAAAGGATTAAACTCAGGAATCTAGTATAATGACACACAAGCAATAAGTAAGTCTTCATACAAGATGTAGTATCAACCAAATGAATCATTAAATGAGTGAACGTCCATAAAACTCACAGCCAGTGTCCCTTTGTTCTCGTGGATTGTTTGGAGGGAAAATAGGGGGGTCAAAGGGCGGAAGGGGCGGGTTATATAGGATTAGGGGTGTGGTCCAGGTAGGTGTGCCAGTGATGAGGCAGGTGAGGAGGAGACTTGGGATTTTAACAAATACATATACAATGGCCGTGCCACTTTAATATAAACCTAAAATTCGAAGGTAAAATCAATTATAAGTAATAATATACAAAGTGTTTACATTAAAAACAAAGTAACACGTCAACCACAAATCTATGGATCACACCAAGCATCTGAGAGACGTCTGAGCCAGCGGATCATTTCATCAGGACAGGCCGAGGTAACGCTGCTCTGCCCTGGGCACTGTGAGCACCGAGCGTCCGCAGAGGTCGGAGCTGATCACCTCCGACAACGTACCGCGCTGAAATCAGTTCCAGGTTGGATATTCAACAGACATTCGCTCCAGATCCAACGGCACCCTCCTCCTTCTCCACCCCGAGATAGGTGCACGATCACGGCTTGTACAAAGTCCGACCCATCGCTCTCAACAACCGTGGTCTCATTTAGGGACCATCAACGAATTACCGTTAAAAATGGATTAAAAAAAATTATGGGAGGTACTAAAATGGAATAAAAAGAGGTGTGTCCTGACTAGGCAGTCTAGTTCTATGTTGCTGCACTGTTTTGGAATCTTTAGGGTCACATGGCCTGGACGCGATTGAGATAAAATGCTAATATTTGCATTAAAGAAATGATTGAAAGTAAATCAAGTATTTAAATGGAATATAAAGAGGTGTGTCCTGACTAGGCAGTCTAGTACTATGTTTGTACACTCATTTGGAGTCTTTGGGTCACATTGCCTGGAAGCTATTGAGCTAAAATGCTAATATTTACATTATTAAAATTATAAAAAAAATAAATGAGGTAATTAAATATTAGTTTAATGTCATATGATCAAAATTAAAGTGTTAACGTTCGACTCTACACTTAGATTCAAGTGTTAAGTGTGTTTGCGGTTTGTTTCTGTCTGGTTGTGATGACTTTCTGTTGTACTCACGCCAGTAAACCGAATCCAGTCTGGGGTTTGTAGCAGGTTTGTACTGTAGCAGGTTTGCATTGGTGCTGCAAACAGAGAGTGAGACACAAACATGGGGCTGTGATGGTTTCATTAAAGACAAGAGATGAGAAGAAGACTGGAGTCAGTGAGAAAACAAGGAAACAAAGTAACGTCAAACTTACGTCTGTGATCTGTCAGCATCTCCTCTCCCTCTGGTGCGGCTGTCAACACAGGAGTTTAAATATTGGCACAATGGTCAGCCAATCAGGTGTGAAAGCTTGAAATGTTTGGGGCAGGGCTTATTATTGAAAACATGTGCGCTGTGACTGAGGAGCCTGGTGGTTCAGTGGCTGCGGTGCGCGTTGAGCCGGAGTGTGGATATGGAGTGTGCGCCTGTGTGCCGCGCCACGCCGCGCGGCTTAAGTGAAGACCGACACGCGCCGGGCTGAGGTGGGATCCTGGCGGGGCCGGGCGCACCGCACTTCCTTGTATCTAAAGAAAAAAAGAAAAGAATGCATTTGAAATTGTATTGTAGCTTGAGCATGCACATGAGTTCATTTGTCAATGTGTGCCGTGATTTCATAGCGCTGTCCACGGTGATGAAATGAGCCTCGGTGTCGGCAGGGTCACGGGGCCACCTCATTTTATATTTCCAGATTGTGGCTATGTTTGCACTGAGTGTGTTTCTTTCATTTCAACAATGTAGCCATAATGGTCTCTGGTTTTATGAAGTTAATGTTGAGAATGTATCTTGTCTGCGGGGAATGAGTTACTTCAACTTTAACCATTTAGGAAACCAATTAAGTTTATTAACTCAAACAATTTAAGCATACAAAAGTATTTGATTTGAGTACAAGTAACTCAAGTATTTGTTGTTAAAGTAACTTGGGTAAAGTGCATTGTACTAATTCCATTCAGTTAATGAAAACTACTAAGTATGTGACACTTATGTGAAACGGATTTATCTGAACTGAAATGATCTTCTTTATACAAATGTTAATACTTAAGTTGAATTGACTCTTTTCTTTCTACTAAATCAAATTATTACATTCTACTTCTGACAACTTCAAATGGAGAGCGTCGATCAGTGTGTGAGCCATTACAACCTGATTGTGAGGACCAGAGACACATGGTGAGTTTCAAAGGGAACTCCTGCAGGAACCTGATCTTCATTCACTACTGCCACCAGGGCCACTGCCCCTCTTGGGTTGCTTCCAACTCATCCTGAAAAGGGAACAAACACATGTTCAGTGTTTTCAGTGTATTCAGACAAATCATTCAACTTAAAAAAGAAAACATGATGTCATCATCACTACTTGCGATGCAATAGTCAAATAGAAGCACTGTCAATAAAAAGGTAAACATGTTGCATGTATTATTTGTGAAATGTGGCGTTGTTTGTAGTTTAGTGTGTTTCCGCGTTTTCACGGCAGGGATGGCGTCTGCTGAGACGCTGGTTCCGCGGCTGCTGTGCGTTTGGCGCTGCGGCGGCGGTACGTGTCGTGTTTGCGCTGACTGTGTGCCCCGCCGCGCGGCTTAAGTGAGGACCGACACGCGCCGGGCCGAGGTGGGATCTCGGTGCCGTGTGCTGTGGCTGCGGTACGTGTCGCAACTGAGGAGCCTGGTGGTTCAGCGGCTGCGGTGCGCGTCGCGCCGTTGTGCGGATATGGAGGGTGCGCCTGTGCGCTGCGCCACGCCGCGCGGCTTAAGTGAAGACCGACACGCGCCGGGCCGAGGCGGGGCCGGGCGCACCGCACTTTTTTTATGAAGTTAATGTTGAGAATGTATCTTGAATGTATCTCGGTTTGCGCGGGCTCCGTGGCTGCTGTGCGCTCCGTGCGCTCCGCGGCTGCGGTTCCGGTGCCGTGCGCTGCAGCGGCGGTACCTGTCGTAACTGGGGAGCCTTGTGGTTCCGCGGCCGCGGTGCGTGTCCTCACTTAAACTGTGAGGACTGTACTGAGGCCAGTAAACTAACCTGATCTTCATTCACTACTGCCACCAGGGCCACTGCCCCTCTTGGGTTGCTTCCAACTCATCCTGAAAAGGGAACAAACACATGTTCAGTGTTTTCAGTGTATTCAGACAAATCATTCAACTTAAAAAAGAAAACATGATGTCATCATCACTACTTGCGATGCAATAGTCAAATAGAAGCACTGTCAATAAAAAGGTAAACATGTTGCATGTATTATTTGTGAAATGTGGCGTTGTTTGTAGTTTAGTGTGTTTCCGCGTTTTCACGGCAGGGATGGCGTCTGCTGAGACGCTGATTCCGCGGCTGCTGTGCGTTTGGCGCTGCGGTGGCGGTACGTGTCGTGTTTGCGCTGACTGTGTGCCCCGCCGCGCGGCTTAAGTGAGGACCGACACGCGCCGGGCCGAGGTGGGATCTCGGTGCCGTGTGCTGTGGCTGCGGTACGTGTCGCAACTGAGGAGCCTGGTGGTTCAGCGGCAGCGGTGCGCCGGAGTGTGGATATGGAGTGGCTCGGGAACAAACACATGTTCAGTGTTTTCAGTGTATTCAGACAAATCATTCAACTTAAAAAAGAAAACATGATGTCATCATCACTACTTGCGATGCAATAGTCAAATAGAAGCACTGTCAATAAAAAGGTAAACATGTTGCATGTATTATTTGTGAAATGTGGCGTTGTTTGTAGTTTAGTGTGTTTCCGCGTTTTCACGGCAGGGATGGCGTCTGCTGAGACGCTGGTTCCGCGGCTGCTGTGCGTTTGGCGCTGCGGCGGCGGTACGTGTCGTGTTTGCGCTGACTGTGTGCCCCGCTGCGCGGCTTAAGTGAGGACCGACACGCGCCGGGCCGAGGTGGGATCTCGGTGCCGTGTGCTGTGGCTGCGGTACGTGTGGCAACTGAGGAGCCTGGTGGTTCAGCGGCTGCGGTGCGCGTCGCGCCGTTGTGCGGATATGGAGGGTGCGCCTGTGCGCTGCGCCACGCCGCGCGGCTTAAGTGAAGACCGACACGCGCCGGGCCGAGGCGGGGCCGGGCGCACCGCACTTTTTTTATGAAGTTAATGTTGAGAATGTATCTTGAATGTATCTCGGTTTGCGCGGGCTCCGTGGCTGCTGTGCGCTCCGTGCGCTCCGCGGCTGCGGTTCCGGTGCCGTGCGCTGCGGCGGCGGTACCTGTCGTAACTGGGGAGCCTTGTGGTTCCGCGGCCGCGGTGCGTGTCCTCACTTAAACTGTGAGGACTGTACTCAGGCCAGTAAACTAACCTGATCTTCATTCACTACTGCCACCAGGGCCACTGCCCCTCTTGGGTTGCTTCCAACTCATCCTGAAAAGGGAACAAACACATGTTCAGTGTTTTCAGTGTATTCAGACAAATCATTCAACTTAAAAAAGAAAACATGATGTCATCATCACTACTTGCGATGCAATAGTCAAATAGAAGCACTGTCAATAAAAAGGTAAACATGTTGCATGTATTATTTGTGAAATGTGGCGTTGTTTGTAGTTTAGTGTGTTTCCGCGTTTTCACGGCAGGGATGGCGTCTGCTGAGACGCTGGTTCCGCGGCTGCTGTGCGTTTGGCGCTGCGGCGGCGGTACGTGTCGTGTTTGCGCTGACTGTGTGCCCCGCCGCGCGGCTTAAGTGAGGACCGACACGCGCCGGGCCGAGGTGGGATCTCGGTGCCGTGTGCTGTGGCTGCGGTACGTGTGGCAACTGAGGAGCCTGGTGGTTCAGCGGCTGCGGTGCGCGTCGCGCCGTTGTGCGGATATGGAGGGTGCGCCTGTGCGCTGCGCCACGCCGCGCGGCTTAAGTGAAGACCGACACGCGCCGGGCCGAGGCGGGGCCGGGCGCACCGCACTTTTTTTATGAAGTTAATGTTGAGAATGTATCTTGAATGTATCTCGGTTTGCGCGGGCTCCGTGGCTGCTGTGCGCTCCGTGCGCTCCGCGGCTGCGGTTCCGGTGCCGTGCGCTGCGGCGGCGGTACCTGTCGTAACTGGGGAGCCTTGTGGTTCCGCGGCCGCGGTGCGTGTCCTCACTTAAACTGTGAGGACTGTACTCAGGCCAGTAAACTAACCTGATCTTCATTCACTACTGCCACCAGGGCCACTGCCCCTCTTGGGTTGCTTCCAACTCATCCTGAAAAGGGAACAAACACATGTTCAGTGTTTTCAGTGTATTCAGACAAATCATTCAACTTAAAAAAGAAAACATGATGTCATCATCACTACTTGCGATGCAATAGTCAAATAGAAGCACTGTCAATAAAAAGGTAAACATGTTGCATGTATTATTTGTGAAATGTGGCGTTGTTTGTAGTTTAGTGTGTTTCCGCGTTTTCACGGCAGGGATGGCGTCTGCTGAGACGCTGATTCCGCGGCTGCTGTGCGTTTGGCGCTGCGGTGGCGGTACGTGTCGTGTTTGCGCTGACTGTGTGCCCCGCCGCGCGGCTTAAGTGAGGACCGACACGCGCCGGGCCGAGGTGGGATCTCGGTGCCGTGTGCTGTGGCTGCGGTACGTGTCGCAACTGAGGAGCCTGGTGGTTCAGCGGCAGCGGTGCGCCGGAGTGTGGATATGGAGTGGCTCGGGAACAAACACATGTTCAGTGTTTTCAGTGTATTCAGACAAATCATTCAACTTAAAAAAGAAAACATGATGTCATCATCACTACTTGCGATGCAATAGTCAAATAGAAGCACTGTCAATAAAAAGGTAAACATGTTGCATGTATTATTTGTGAAATGTGGCGTTGTTTGTAGTTTAGTGTGTTTCCGCGTTTTCACGGCAGGGATGGCGTCTGCTGAGACGCTGGTTCCGCGGCTGCTTTGCGTTTGGCGCTGCGGCGGCGGTACGTGTCGTGTTTGCGCTGACTGTGTGCCCCGCCGCGCGGCTTAAGTGAGGACCGACACGCGCCGGGCCGAGGTGGGATCTCGGTGCCGTGTGCTGTGGCTGCGGTACGTGTGGCAACTGAGGAGCCTGGTGGTTCAGCGGCTGCGGTGCGCGTCGCGCCGTTGTGCGGATATGGAGGGTGCGCCTGTGCGCTGCGCCACGCCGCGCGGCTTAAGTGCAGACCGACACGCGCCGGGCCGAGGCGGGGCCGGGCGCACCGCACTTTTTTTATGAAGTTAATGTTGAGAATATCTTGAATGTATCTCGGTTTGCGCATGCTCCGTGGCTGCTGTGCGCTCCGTGCGCTCCGCGGCTGCAGTTCCGGTGCCGTGCGCTGCAGCGGCGGTACCTGTCGTAACTGGGGAGCCTTGTGGTTCCGCGGCCGCGGTGCGTGTCCTCACTTAAACTGTGAGGACTGTACTGAGGCCAGTAAACTAACCTGATCTTCATTCACTACTGCCACCAGGGCCACTGCCCCTCTTGGGTTGCTTCCAACTCATCCTGAAAAGGGAACAAACACATGTTCAGTGTTTTCAGTGTATTCAGACAAATCATTCAACTTAAAAAAGAAAACATGATGTCATCATCACTACTTGCGATGCAATAGTCAAATAGAAGCACTGTCAGTAAAAAGGTAAACATGTTGCATGTATTATTTGTGGAATGTGGCGTTGTTTGTAGTTTAGTGTGTTTCCGCGTTTTCACGGCAGGGATGGCGTCTGCTGAGACGCTGGTTCCGCGGCTGCTGTGCGTTTGGCGCTGCGGCGGCGGTACGTGTCGTGTTTGCGCTGACTGTGTGCCCCGCCGCGCGGCTTAAGTGAGGACCGACACGCGCCGGGCCGAGGTGGGATCTCGGTGCCGTGTGCTGTGGCTGCGGTACGTGTGGCAACTGAGGAGCCTGGTGGTTCAGCGGCTGCGGTGCGCGTCGCGCCGTTGTGCGGATATGGAGGGTGCGCCTGTGCGCTGCGCCACGCCGCGCGGCTTAAGTGAAGACCGACACGCGCCGGGCCGAGGCGGGGCCGGGCGCACCGCACTTTTTTTATGAAGTTAATGTTGAGAATGTATCTTGAATGTATCTCGGTTTGCGCGGGCTCCGCGGCTGCTGTGCGCTCCGCGGCTGCGGTTCCGGTGTCGTGCGCTGCGGCGGCGGTACCTGTCGTAACTGGGGAGCCTGGTGGTTCCGCGGCCGCGGTGCGTGTCCTCACTTAAACTGTGAGGACTGTACTCATGAGTTTATTTGTCAATGTGTGCCGTGATTTCATAGCGCCGTCCACGGTGCTGAAATGAGCCTCGGTGTCGGCAGCGTCACAGGGTGACCTCATTTTATATTTCCAGATTGTGGCTATGTTTGCACTGAGTGTGTTTCTTTAATTTCAACAATGTAGCCATAATGGTCTCCAACAACGGTGAACAAAACAAACGCCACAGAAGCTGCAGTGCAAACTCCACCCACCTATAGCTGCAGAGGAAAAACTACATGTCTACTATAAACTGCTTTCTATATTCCTTCCTGGTTGGATTTAAACACACATCTGCCAATTTATTAGGTACACATTTTCTGTTTATGAACACACTGATTGAAGGAGCCAATCACATGGCAGTAAGTCATTGCATTTAGGCAGGTAGACATGATCAGGACGCCCACATCAAGTTCAAACAGACTATCAGCATTAGGAAGAAAGGTGATTCAAGGAGCTTTTAATGTGGCATGGTTACTGGTAGTATTTTTACAAACTGCTTGCACAACCACGGTGTGACGAACAGAAAATATCCAGTGATGCCATGTTGAGGTCAAAGATCAGCAGAAAGGCCATGCTAAGAAAGCAAAAGGAACTCAAATCAGCGCAACCAAAGTGTGCAGAACACCATCTGAAGGCACAACACATTGAACCTTGCCGAAAAATGACTGCCTCCGACGGGAACGCGCATCGGTTAAGAGGTAGTGAGCGTAGGTCTACTGGTAGATATAATACTGTATACAGGGTACACCCTATAAGTCGTTGTTTGAAGGAGCGATACTGACCAAATTCATTGTACATGCACCTGTTTTCCTCGACTGCTAATGCTGAAAAGATAGAGAATGTAAGCCCTAACAATCCAGAGTTACAGGGTGCAGTCACTTCTCGGCAGGCCCTGCCGAAATGTGACAGCACCCTGTAACTCTTTATTGCAAGAAGCAATATTGACCAAATTCACTGTACATGCACCTGGTTTCCTCTACTTTCCTCTCCTCTACTGATTCTTCCAATTAGCCACTCACAGTGTGACTCCTGGCTGCTGAGTTAGTTAGCACCAGTTAGTTACTAGAAACCCAAGCCTTTTTAGATGATTTATATTAATAAATACACCATTAAATAACGACTTAAGTGTCATTAATTATTTAAATTAATAAATAGCCTTTTCAATAATTACTTACATCACATTGGTTTTCTTAGGTTACAAAATACTGACCTGGGTTTTTTTCGTCATCACTTAGTAACAATAATAATAATAATAATAATAATAATAATAATAATAATATTCAGTGGAGCTCCACTTCAGGTTTTACTTGATACTCATTCCAAACTAAATGTTTATTTAAATATTAGTTTAAATGTCATATGATAAAAAAAAGTGTTAAAGTTTGAGTGTACACTTACAATTAAGTGTTAAGTGTGTTTGTTTCTGTTTGGTTGTGATGAGTTTCTGTTGTACTCACACCAGCAAACCGAATCCAGTTCAGTCCGTCCATGAATACCAGTCCGGGTTTTGTAGCAGGTTTGCGTTGATGCTGCAAACAGAGAGTGAGACACAAACAGGTGACTGTGATCGTTTCATTAAAGACAAGAGATGAGAAGAAGACTGATGTCAGTGAATAAACAAGGAAACAAAGTAACGTCAAACTTACATCTGTGATCTGTCCCTCTGGTGCGGCTGTCAACACAGGAGTTTAAATATTGGCACAATGGTCAGTCAATCAGGTGTGAAAGCTTGAAATGTTTGGGGCGGGGCTTATTATTGAAAACATGTGCGCTGTGACTGAGGAGCCTGGTGGTTCAGTGGCTGCGGTGCGCGTTGAGCCGGAGTGTGGATATGGAGTGTGCGCCTGTGTGCCGCGCCACGCCGCGCGGCTTAAGTGAAGACCGACACGCGCCGGGCTGAGGTGGGATCCTGGCGGGGCCGGGCGCACCGCACTTCCTTGTATCTAAAGAAAAAAAGAAAAGAATGCATTTGAAATTGTATTGTAGCTTGAGCATGCACATGAGTTCATTTGTCAATGTGTGCCGTGATTTCATAGCGCTGTCCACGGTGATGAAATGAGCCTCGGTGTCGGCAGCGTCACGGGGCCACCTCATTTTATATTTCCAGATTGTGGCTATGTTTGCACTGAGTGTGTTTCTTTCATTTCAACAATGTAGCCATAATGGTCTCTGGTTTTATGAAGTTAATGTTGAGAATGTATCTTGTCTGCGGGGAATGAGTTACTTCAACTTTAACCATTTAGGAAACCAATTAAGTTTATTAACTCAAACAATTTAAGCATACAAAAGTATTTGATTTGAGTACAAGTAACTCAAGTATTTGTTGTTAAAGTCACTTGGGTAAAGTGCATTGTACTAATTCCATTCAGTTAATGAAAACTACTAAGTATGTGACACTTATGTGAAACGGATTTATCTGAACTGAAATGATCTTCTTTATACAAATGTTAATACTTAAGTTGAATTGACTCTTTTCTTTCTACTAAATCAAATTATTACATTCTACTTCTGACAACTTCAAATGGAGAGCGTAGATCAGTGTGTGAGCCATTACAACCTGATTGTGAGGACCAGAGACACATGGTGAGTTTCAAAGGGAACTCCTGCAGGAACCTGATCTTCATTCACTACTGCCACCAGGGCCACTGCCCCTCTTGGGTTGCTTCCAACTCATCCTGAAAAGGGAACAAACACATGTTCAGTGTTTTCAGTGTATTCAGACAAATCATTCAACTTAAAAAAGAAAACATGATGTCATCATCACTACTTGCGATGCAATAGTCAAATAGAAGCACTGTCAATAAAAAGGTAAACATGTTGCATGTATTATTTGTGAAATGTGGCGTTGTTTGTAGTTTAGTGTGTTTCCGCGTTTTCACGGCAGGGATGGCGTCTGCTGAGACGCTGATTCCGCGGCTGCTGTGCGTTTGGCGCTGCGGTGGCGGTACGTGTCGTGTTTGCGCTGACTGTGTGCCCCGCCGCGCGGCTTAAGTGAGGACCGACACGCGCCGGGCCGAGGTGGGATCTCGGTGCCGTGTGCTGTGGCTGCGGTACGTGTCGCAACTGAGGAGCCTGGTGGTTCAGCGGCAGCGGTGCGCCGGAGTGTGGATATGGAGTGGCTCGGGAACAAACACATGTTCAGTGTTTTCAGTGTATTCAGACAAATCATTCAACTTAAAAAAGAAAACATGATGTCATCATCACTACTTGCGATGCAATAGTCAAATAGAAGCACTGTCAATAAAAAGGTAAACATGTTGCATGTATTATTTGTGAAATGTGGCGTTGTTTGTAGTTTAGTGTGTTTCCGCGTTTTCACGGCAGGGATGGCGTCTGCTGAGACGCTGGTTCCGCGGCTGCTGTGCGTTTGGCGCTGCGGCGGCGATACGTGTCGTGTTTGCGCTGACTGTGTGCCCCGCCGCGCGGCTTAAGTGAGGACCGACACGCGCCGGGCCGAGGTGGGATCTCGGTGCCGTGTGCTGTGGCTGCGGTACGTGTGGCAACTGAGGAGCCTGGTGGTTCAGCGGCTGCGGTGCGCGTCGCGCCGTTGTGCGGATATGGAGGGTGCGCCTGTGCGCTGCGCCACGCCGCGCGGCTTAAGTGAAGACCGACACGCGCCGGGCCGAGGCGGGGCCGGGCGCACCGCACTTTTTTTATGAAGTTAATGTTGAGAATGTATCTTGAATGTATCTCGGTTTGCGCGGGCTCCGTGGCTGCTGTGCGCTCCGTGCGCTCCGCGGCTGCGGTTCCGGTGCCGTGCGCTGCGGCGGCGGTACCTGTCGTAACTGGGGAGCCTTGTGGTTCCGCGGCCGCGGTGCGTGTCCTCACTTAAACTGTGAGGACTGTACTCAGGCCAGTAAACTAACCTGATCTTCATTCACTACTGCCACCAGGGCCACTGCCCCTCTTGGGTTGCTTCCAACTCATCCTGAAAAGGGAACAAACACATGTTCAGTGTTTTCAGTGTATTCAGACAAATCATTCAACTTAAAAAAGAAAACATGATGTCATCATCACTACTTGCGATGCAATAGTCAAATAGAAGCACTGTCAATAAAAAGGTAAACATGTTGCATGTATTATTTGTGAAATGTGGCGTTGTTTGTAGTTTAGTGTGTTTCCGCGTTTTCACGGCAGGGATGGCGTCTGCTGAGACGCTGGTTCCGCGGCTGCTGTGCGTTTGGCGCTGCGGCGGCGGTACGTGTCGTGTTTGCGCTGACTGTGTGCCCCGCCGCGCGGCTTAAGTGAGGACCGACACGCGCCGGGCCGAGGTGGGATCTCGGTGCCGTGTGCTGTGGCTGCGGTACGTGTGGCAACTGAGGAGCCTGGTGGTTCAGCGGCTGCGGTGCGCGTCGCGCCGTTGTGCGGATATGGAGGGTGCGCCTGTGCGCTGCGCCACGCCGCGCGGCTTAAGTGAAGACCGACACGCGCCGGGCCGAGGCGGGGCCGGGCGCACCGCACTTTTTTTATGAAGTTAATGTTGAGAATGTATCTTGAATGTATCTCGGTTTGCGCGGGCTCCGTGGCTGCTGTGCGCTCCGTGCGCTCCGCGGCTGCGGTTCCGGTGCCGTGCGCTGCGGCGGCGGTACCTGTCGTAACTGGGGAGCCTTGTGGTTCCGCGGCCGCGGTGCGTGTCCTCACTTAAACTGTGAGGACTGTACTCAGGCCAGTAAACTAACCTGATCTTCATTCACTACTGCCACCAGGGCCACTGCCCCTCTTGGGTTGCTTCCAACTCATCCTGAAAAGGGAACAAACACATGTTCAGTGTTTTCAGTGTATTCAGACAAATCATTCAACTTAAAAAAGAAAACATGATGTCATCATCACTACTTGCGATGCAATAGTCAAATAGAAGCACTGTCAATAAAAAGGTAAACATGTTGCATGTATTATTTGTGAAATGTGGCGTTGTTTGTAGTTTAGTGTGTTTCCGCGTTTTCACGGCAGGGATGGCGTCTGCTGAGACGCTGATTCCGCGGCTGCTGTGCGTTTGGCGCTGCGGTGGCGGTACGTGTCGTGTTTGCGCTGACTGTGTGCCCCGCCGCGCGGCTTAAGTGAGGACCGACACGCGCCGGGCCGAGGTGGGATCTCGGTGCCGTGTGCTGTGGCTGCGGTACGTGTCGCAACTGAGGAGCCTGGTGGTTCAGCGGCAGCGGTGCGCCGGAGTGTGGATATGGAGTGGCTCGGGAACAAACACATGTTCAGTGTTTTCAGTGTATTCAGACAAATCATTCAACTTAAAAAAGAAAACATGATGTCATCATCACTACTTGCGATGCAATAGTCAAATAGAAGCACTGTCAATAAAAAGGTAAACATGTTGCATGTATTATTTGTGAAATGTGGCGTTGTTTGTAGTTTAGTGTGTTTCCGCGTTTTCACGGGAGGGATGGCGTCTGCTGAGACGCTGGTTCCGCGGCTGCTGTGCGTTTGGCGCTGCGGCGGCGGTGCGTGTCCTCACTTAAACTGTGAGGACTGTACTCATGAGTTTATTTGTCAATGTGTGCCGTGATTTCATAGCGCTGTCCACGGTGCTGAAATGAGCCTCGGTGTCGGCAGCGTCACAGGGTGACCTCATTTTATATTTCCAGATTGTGGCTATGTTTGCACTGAGTGTGTTTCTTTCATTTCAACAATGTAGCCATAATGGTCTCTGGTTTTATGAAGTTAATGTTGAGAATGTATCTTGTCTGCGGGGAATGAGTTACTTCAACTTTAACCATTTAGGAAACCAATTAAGTTTATTAACTCAAACAATTTAAGCATACAAAAGTATTTGATTTGAGTACAAGTAACTCAAGTATTTGTTGTTAAAGTAACTTGGGTAAAGTGCATTGTACTAATTCCATTCAGTTAATGAAAACTACTAAGTATGTGACACTTATGTGAAACGGATTTATCTGAACTGAAATGATCTTCTTTATACAAATGTTAATACTTAAGTTGAATTGACTCTTTTCTTTCTACTAAATCAAATTATTACATTCTACTTCTGACAACTTCAAATGGAGAGCGTAGATCAGTGTGTGAGCCATTACAACCTGATTGTGAGGACCAGAGACACATGGTGAGTTTCAAAGGGAACTCCTGCAGGAACCTGATCTTCATTCACTACTGCCACCAGGGCCACTGCCCCTCTTGGGGCTGCTTCCAACTCATCCTGAAAAGGGAACAAACACATGTTCAGTGTTTTCAGTGTATTCAGACAAATCATTCAACTTAAAAAAGAAAACATGATGTCATCATCACTACTTGCGATGCAATAGTCAAATAGAAGCACTGTCAATAAAAAGGTAAACATGTTGCATGTATTAGTTGTGAAATGTGGCGTTACACTGTACTCACATCTTATACCAAACTGAGAATACAAGTGCGTGTCCTCACTTAAACTGTGAGGACTGTACTCACGCCAGTAAACCGAATCCAGTCTGGGGTTTGTAGCAGGTTTGTAGGTTTGTGCACCACGCCGCGCGACTTAAGTGAAGACCGCCACGCGCCAGGCCGAGGTGGGATCTCGGCAGGGCTGGGCGCTGTGGCTGCGGTACGTGTCGCAACTGAGGAGCCTGGTGGTTCAGCGGCTGCAGTGCGCGTCGCGCCGGAGTGTGGATATGGAGGGTGCGCCGCGGCTTAAGTGAAGACCGACACGCGCCGGGCCGCACCGCACTTCCTTGTATCTTAAAAAAAAGAAAAGAATGCATTTGAAATTGTATTGTAGCTTGAGCATGCGCATGATTTTATTTGTCAATGTGTGCCGTGATTTCATAGCGCTGTCCACGGTGCTGAAATGAGCCTCGCTGTCATATTAAAACTCTTTTCCAGATGAGGCATTGCTACAACGATGACTTTGACAGTGTGTGGGTGTCACCATCCTCTTTCACTCACTTGAGCTTCACTAAAGAGTGCAGGTCGTCTCTCTTTTAGTTCGGCAAGGAGGAGCTGAATTCACAGTTTCTTCATGCCCGAGTGCTGCATATGTTGATGGAGACCTGTGACATAAAACACAAAGAGCTACTGATGGTGCTACGTCTGTTTTTCACTAGACTACTCATAGATATCAGTACATCAACTGACAGTTAATGTATTATTTATTTGAACTTACAATTGTACATTTATATTCAAATACATACACAAATATGAAAGAACTGTACACTATAGTGGCGGTGATTGACTGAACATCATATGTTGGGTGCACATTTAAACACAGGATCCAGGCAGCTTTCCAAGTTGCAATATTTTATTTCCAAGTAAACGGTAGTCGGTGATGAGGGGTAATGGTGGATGATTCTGTCTATATGAAAATGATAAAGGAAATATTACAATCTAGAAAGTATCAAATATACAATAAGAAATGAGGTTGTCTTAGACTAACATCAATAATACATCCACTCTTACTTTCCTCTCTTTAGCAAAGGATTAAACTCAGGAATCTAGTATAATGACACACAAGCAATAAGTAAGTCTTCATACAAGATGTAGTATCAACCAAATGAAACATTAAATGAGTGAACGTCCATAAAACTCACAGCCAGTGTCCCTTTGTTCTCGTGGATTGTTTGGAGGGAAAATAGGGGGGTCAAAGGGCGGAAGGGGCGTGTTATATAGGATTAGGGGTGTGGTCCAGGTAGGTGTGCCAGTGATGAGGCAGGTGAGGAGGAGACTTGGGATTTTAACAAATACATATACAATGGCCGTGCCACTTTAATATAAACCTAAAATTCGAAGGTAAAATCAATTATTAGTAATAATATACAAAGTGTTTACATTAAAAACAAAGTAACACGTCAACCACAAATCTATGGATCACACCAAGCATCTGAGAGACGTCTGAGCCAGCGGATCATTTCATCAGGACAGGCCGAGGTAACGCTGCTCTGCCCTGGGCACTGTGAGCACCGAGCGTCCGCAGAGGTCGGAGCTGATCACCTCCGACAACGTACCGCGCTGAAATCAGTTCCAGGTTGGATATTCAACAGACATTCGCTCCAGATCCAACGGCACCCTCCTCCTTCTCCACCCCGAGATAGGTGCACGATCACGGCTTGTACAAAGTCCGACCCATCGCTCTCAACAACCGTGGTCTCATTTAGGGACCATCAACGAATTACCGTTAAAAATGGATTAAAAAAAATTATGGGAGGTACTAAAATGGAATAAAAAGAGGTGTGTCCTGACTAGGCAGTCTAGTTCTATGTTGCTGCACTGTTTTGGAATCTTTAGGGTCACATGGCCTGGACGCGATTGAGATAAAATGCTAATATTTGCATTAAAGAAATGATTGAAAGTAAATCAAGTATTTAAATGGAATATAAAGAGGTGTGTCCTGACTAGGCAGTCTAGTACTATGTTTGTACACTCATTTGGAGTCTTTGGGTCACATTGCCTGGAAGCTATTGAGCTAAAATGCTAATATTTACATTATTAAAATTATAAAAAAAATAAATGAGGTAATTAAATATTAGTTTAATGTCATATGATCAAAATTAAAGTGTTAACGTTCGACTCTACACTTAGATTCAAGTGTTAAGTGTGTTTGCGGTTTGTTTCTGTCTGGTTGTGATGACTTTCTGTTGTACTCACGCCAGTAAACCGAATCCAGTCTGGGGTTTGTAGCAGGTTTGTACTGTAGCAGGTTTGCATTGGTGCTGCAAACAGAGAGTGAGACACAAACATGGGGCTGTGATGGTTTCATTAAAGACAAGAGATGAGAAGAAGACTGGAGTCAGTGAGAAAACAAGGAAACAAAGTAACGTCAAACTTACGTCTGTGATCTGTCAGCATCTCCTCTCCCTCTGGTGCGGCTGTCAACACAGGAGTTTAAATATTGGCACAATGGTCAGCCAATCAGGTGTGAAAGCTTGAAATGTTTGGGGCAGGGCTTATTATTGAAAACATGTGCGCTGTGACTGAGGAGCCTGGTGGTTCAGTGGCTGCGGTGCGCGTTGAGCCGGAGTGTGGATATGGAGTGTGCGCCTGTGTGCCGCGCCACGCCGCGCGGCTTAAGTGAAGACCGACACGCGCCGGGCTGAGGTGGGATCCTGGCGGGGCCGGGCGCACCGCACTTCCTTGTATCTAAAGAAAAAAAGAAAAGAATGCATTTGAAATTGTATTGTAGCTTGAGCATGCACATGAGTTCATTTGTCAATGTGTGCCGTGATTTCATAGCGCTGTCCACGGTGATGAAATGAGCCTCGGTGTCGGCAGGGTCACGGGGCCACCTCATTTTATATTTCCAGATTGTGGCTATGTTTGCACTGAGTGTGTTTCTTTCATTTCAACAATGTAGCCATAATGGTCTCTGGTTTTATGAAGTTAATGTTGAGAATGTATCTGCGGGGAATGAGTTACTTCAACTTTAACCATTTAGGAAACCAATTAAGTTTATTAACTCAAACAATTTAAGCATACAAAAGTATTTGATTTGAGTACAAGTAACTCAAGTATTTGTTGTTAAAGTAACTTGGGTAAAGTGCATTGTACTAATTCCATTCAGTTAATGAAAACTACTAAGTATGTGACACTTATGTGAAACGGATTTATCTGAACTGAAATGATCTTCTTTATACAAATGTTAATACTTAAGTTGAATTGACTCTTTTCTTTCTACTAAATCAAATTATTACATTCTACTTCTGACAACTTCAAATGGAGAGCGTCGATCAGTGTGTGAGCCATTACAACCTGATTGTGAGGACCAGAGACACATGGTGAGTTTCAAAGGGAACTCCTGCAGGAACCTGATCTTCATTCACTACTGCCACCAGGGCCACTGCCCCTCTTGGGTTGCTTCCAACTCATCCTGAAAAGGGAACAAACACATGTTCAGTGTTTTCAGTGTATTCAGACAAATCATTCAACTTAAAAAAGAAAACATGATGTCATCATCACTACTTGCGATGCAATAGTCAAATAGAAGCACTGTCAATAAAAAGGTAAACATGTTGCATGTATTATTTGTGAAATGTGGCGTTGTTTGTAGTTTAGTGTGTTTCCGCGTTTTCACGGCAGGGATGGCGTCTGCTGAGACGCTGATTCCGCGGCTGCTGTGCGTTTGGCGCTGCGGTGGCGGTACGTGTCGTGTTTGCGCTGACTGTGTGCCCCGCCGCGCGGCTTAAGTGAGGACCGACACGCGCCGGGCCGAGGTGGGATCTCGGTGCCGTGTGCTGTGGCTGCGGTACGTGTCGCAACTGAGGAGCCTGGTGGTTCAGCGGCAGCGGTGCGCCGGAGTGTGGATATGGAGTGGCTCGGGAACAAACACATGTTCAGTGTTTTCAGTGTATTCAGACAAATCATTCAACTTAAAAAAGAAAACATGATGTCATCATCACTACTTGCGATGCAATAGTCAAATAGAAGCACTGTCAATAAAAAGGTAAACATGTTGCATGTATTATTTGTGAAATGTGGCGTTGTTTGTAGTTTAGTGTGTTTCCGCGTTTTCACGGCAGGGATGGCGTCTGCTGAGACGCTGGTTCCGCGGCTGCTGTGCGTTTGGCGCTGCGGCGGCGATACGTGTCGTGTTTGCGCTGACTGTGTGCCCCGCCGCGCGGCTTAAGTGAGGACCGACACGCGCCGGGCCGAGGTGGGATCTCGGTGCCGTGTGCTGTGGCTGCGGTACGTGTGGCAACTGAGGAGCCTGGTGGTTCAGCGGCTGCGGTGCGCGTCGCGCCGTTGTGCGGATATGGAGGGTGCGCCTGTGCGCTGCGCCACGCCGCGCGGCTTAAGTGAAGACCGACACGCGCCGGGCCGAGGCGGGGCCGGGCGCACCGCACTTTTTTTATGAAGTTAATGTTGAGAATGTATCTTGAATGTATCTCGGTTTGCGCGGGCTCCGTGGCTGCTGTGCGCTCCGTGCGCTCCGCGGCTGCGGTTCCGGTGCCGTGCGCTGCGGCGGCGGTACCTGTCGTAACTGGGGAGCCTTGTGGTTCCGCGGCCGCGGTGCGTGTCCTCACTTAAACTGTGAGGACTGTACTCAGGCCAGTAAACTAACCTGATCTTCATTCACTACTGCCACCAGGGCCACTGCCCCTCTTGGGTTGCTTCCAACTCATCCTGAAAAGGGAACAAACACATGTTCAGTGTTTTCAGTGTATTCAGACAAATCATTCAACTTAAAAAAGAAAACATGATGTCATCATCACTACTTGCGATGCAATAGTCAAATAGAAGCACTGTCAATAAAAAGGTAAACATGTTGCATGTATTATTTGTGAAATGTGGCGTTGTTTGTAGTTTAGTGTGTTTCCGCGTTTTCACGGCAGGGATGGCGTCTGCTGAGACGCTGGTTCCGCGGCTGCTGTGCGTTTGGCGCTGCGGCGGCGGTACGTGTCGTGTTTGCGCTGACTGTGTGCCCCGCCGCGCGGCTTAAGTGAGGACCGACACGCGCCGGGCCGAGGTGGGATCTCGGTGCCGTGTGCTGTGGCTGCGGTACGTGTGGCAACTGAGGAGCCTGGTGGTTCAGCGGCTGCGGTGCGCGTCGCGCCGTTGTGCGGATATGGAGGGTGCGCCTGTGCGCTGCGCCACGCCGCGCGGCTTAAGTGAAGACCGACACGCGCCGGGCCGAGGCGGGGCCGGGCGCACCGCACTTTTTTTATGAAGTTAATGTTGAGAATGTATCTTGAATGTATCTCGGTTTGCGCGGGCTCCGTGGCTGCTGTGCGCTCCGTGCGCTCCGCGGCTGCGGTTCCGGTGCCGTGCGCTGCGGCGGCGGTACCTGTCGTAACTGGGGAGCCTTGTGGTTCCGCGGCCGCGGTGCGTGTCCTCACTTAAACTGTGAGGACTGTACTCAGGCCAGTAAACTAACCTGATCTTCATTCACTACTGCCACCAGGGCCACTGCCCCTCTTGGGTTGCTTCCAACTCATCCTGAAAAGGGAACAAACACATGTTCAGTGTTTTCAGTGTATTCAGACAAATCATTCAACTTAAAAAAGAAAACATGATGTCATCATCACTACTTGCGATGCAATAGTCAAATAGAAGCACTGTCAATAAAAAGGTAAACATGTTGCATGTATTATTTGTGAAATGTGGCGTTGTTTGTAGTTTAGTGTGTTTCCGCGTTTTCACGGCAGGGATGGCGTCTGCTGAGACGCTGGTTCCGCGGCTGCTGTGCGTTTGGCGCTGCGGCGGCGGTACGTGTCGTGTTTGCGCTGACTGTGTGCCCCGCCGCGCGGCTTAAGTGAGGACCGACACGCGCCGGGCCGAGGTGGGATCTCGGTGCCGTGTGCTGTGGCTGCGGTACGTGTGGCAACTGAGGAGCCTGGTGGTTCAGCGGCTGCGGTGCGCGTCGCGCCGTTGTGCGGATATGGAGGGTGCGCCTGTGCGCTGCGCCACGCCGCGCGGCTTAAGTGAAGACCGACACGCGCCGGGCCGAGGCGGGGCCGGGCGCACCGCACTTTTTTTATGAAGTTAATGTTGAGAATGTATCTTGAATGTATCTCGGTTTGCGCGGGCTCCGTGGCTGCTGTGCGCTCCGTGCGCTCCGCGGCTGCGGTTCCGGTGCCGTGCGCTGCGGCGGCGGTACCTGTCGTAACTGGGGAGCCTTGTGGTTCCGCGGCCGCGGTGCGTGTCCTCACTTAAACTGTGAGGACTGTACTCAGGCCAGTAAACTAACCTGATCTTCATTCACTACTGCCACCAGGGCCACTGCCCCTCTTGGGTTGCTTCCAACTCATCCTGAAAAGGGAACAAACACATGTTCAGTGTTTTCAGTGTATTCAGACAAATCATTCAACTTAAAAAAGAAAACATGATGTCATCATCACTACTTGCGATGCAATAGTCAAATAGAAGCACTGTCAATAAAAAGGTAAACATGTTGCATGTATTATTTGTGAAATGTGGCGTTGTTTGTAGTTTAGTGTGTTTCCGCGTTTTCACGGCAGGGATGGCGTCTGCTGAGACGCTGATTCCGCGGCTGCTGTGCGTTTGGCGCTGCGGTGGCGGTACGTGTCGTGTTTGCGCTGACTGTGTGCCCCGCCGCGCGGCTTAAGTGAGGACCGACACGCGCCGGGCCGAGGTGGGATCTCGGTGCCGTGTGCTGTGGCTGCGGTACGTGTCGCAACTGAGGAGCCTGGTGGTTCAGCGGCAGCGGTGCGCCGGAGTGTGGATATGGAGTGGCTCGGGAACAAACACATGTTCAGTGTTTTCAGTGTATTCAGACAAATCATTCAACTTAAAAAAGAAAACATGATGTCATCATCACTACTTGCGATGCAATAGTCAAATAGAAGCACTGTCAATAAAAAGGTAAACATGTTGCATGTATTATTTGTGAAATGTGGCGTTGTTTGTAGTTTAGTGTGTTTCCGCGTTTTCACGGCAGGGATGGCGTCTGCTGAGACGCTGGTTCCGCGGCTGCTGTGCGTTTGGCGCTGCGGCGGCGGTACGTGTCGTGTTTGCGCTGACTGTGTGCCCCGCCGCGCGGCTTAAGTGAGGACCGACACGCGCCGGGCCGAGGTGGGATCTCGGTGCCGTGTGCTGTGGCTGCGGTACGTGTGGCAACTGAGGAGCCTGGTGGTTCAGCGGCTGCGGTGCGCGTCGCGCCGTTGTGCGGATATGGAGGGTGCGCCTGTGCGCTGCGCCACGCCGCGCGGCTTAAGTGAAGACCGACACGCGCCGGGCCGAGGCGGGGCCGGGCGCACCGCACTTTTTTTATGAAGTTAATGTTGAGAATGTATCTTGAATGTATCTCGGTTTGCGCGGGCTCCGTGGCTGCTGTGCGCTCCGTGCGCTCCGCGGCTGCGGTTCCGGTGCCGTGCGCTGCAGCGGCGGTACCTGTCGTAACTGGGGAGCCTTGTGGTTCCGCGGCCGCGGTGCGTGTCCTCACTTAAACTGTGAGGACTGTACTGAGGCCAGTAAACTAACCTGATCTTCATTCACTACTGCCACCAGGGCCACTGCCCCTCTTGGGTTGCTTCCAACTCATCCTGAAAAGGGAACAAACACATGTTCAGTGTTTTCAGTGTATTCAGACAAATCATTCAACTTAAAAAAGAAAACATGATGTCATCATCACTACTTGCGATGCAATAGTCAAATAGAAGCACTGTCAATAAAAAGGTAAACATGTTGCATGTATTATTTGTGAAATGTGGCGTTGTTTGTAGTTTAGTGTGTTTCCGCGTTTTCACGGCAGGGATGGCGTCTGCTGAGACGCTGATTCCGCGGCTGCTGTGCGTTTGGCGCTGCGGTGGCGGTACGTGTCGTGTTTGCGCTGACTGTGTGCCCCGCCGCGCGGCTTAAGTGAGGACCGACACGCGCCGGGCCGAGGTGGGATCTCGGTGCCGTGTGCTGTGGCTGCGGTACGTGTCGCAACTGAGGAGCCTGGTGGTTCAGCGGCAGCGGTGCGCCGGAGTGTGGATATGGAGTGGCTCGGGAACAAACACATGTTCAGTGTTTTCAGTGTATTCAGACAAATCATTCAACTTAAAAAAGAAAACATGATGTCATCATCACTACTTGCGATGCAATAGTCAAATAGAAGCACTGTCAATAAAAAGGTAAACATGTTGCATGTATTATTTGTGAAATGTGGCGTTGTTTGTAGTTTAGTGTGTTTCCGCGTTTTCACGGCAGGGATGGCGTCTGCTGAGACGCTGGTTCCGCGGCTGCTGTGCGTTTGGCGCTGCGGCGGCGGTACGTGTCGTGTTTGCGCTGACTGTGTGCCCCGCTGCGCGGCTTAAGTGAGGACCGACACGCGCCGGGCCGAGGTGGGATCTCGGTGCCGTGTGCTGTGGCTGCGGTACGTGTGGCAACTGAGGAGCCTGGTGGTTCAGCGGCTGCGGTGCGCGTCGCGCCGTTGTGCGGATATGGAGGGTGCGCCTGTGCGCTGCGCCACGCCGCGCGGCTTAAGTGAAGACCGACACGCGCCGGGCCGAGGCGGGGCCGGGCGCACCGCACTTTTTTTATGAAGTTAATGTTGAGAATGTATCTTGAATGTATCTCGGTTTGCGCGGGCTCCGTGGCTGCTGTGCGCTCCGTGCGCTCCGCGGCTGCGGTTCCGGTGCCGTGCGCTGCGGCGGCGGTACCTGTCGTAACTGGGGAGCCTTGTGGTTCCGCGGCCGCGGTGCGTGTCCTCACTTAAACTGTGAGGACTGTACTCAGGCCAGTAAACTAACCTGATCTTCATTCACTACTGCCACCAGGGCCACTGCCCCTCTTGGGTTGCTTCCAACTCATCCTGAAAAGGGAACAAACACATGTTCAGTGTTTTCAGTGTATTCAGACAAATCATTCAACTTAAAAAAGAAAACATGATGTCATCATCACTACTTGCGATGCAATAGTCAAATAGAAGCACTGTCAATAAAAAGGTAAACATGTTGCATGTATTATTTGTGAAATGTGGCGTTGTTTGTAGTTTAGTGTGTTTCCGCGTTTTCACGGCAGGGATGGCGTCTGCTGAGACGCTGGTTCCGCGGCTGCTGTGCGTTTGGCGCTGCGGCGGCGGTACGTGTCGTGTTTGCGCTGACTGTGTGCCCCGCCGCGCGGCTTAAGTGAGGACCGACACGCGCCGGGCCGAGGTGGGATCTCGGTGCCGTGTGCTGTGGCTGCGGTACGTGTGGCAACTGAGGAGCCTGGTGGTTCAGCGGCTGCGGTGCGCGTCGCGCCGTTGTGCGGATATGGAGGGTGCGCCTGTGCGCTGCGCCACGCCGCGCGGCTTAAGTGAAGACCGACACGCGCCGGGCCGAGGCGGGGCCGGGCGCACCGCACTTTTTTTATGAAGTTAATGTTGAGAATGTATCTTGAATGTATCTCGGTTTGCGCGGGCTCCGTGGCTGCTGTGCGCTCCGTGCGCTCCGCGGCTGCGGTTCCGGTGCCGTGCGCTGCAGCGGCGGTACCTGTCGTAACTGGGGAGCCTTGTGGTTCCGCGGCCGCGGTGCGTGTCCTCACTTAAACTGTGAGGACTGTACTGAGGCCAGTAAACTAACCTGATCTTCATTCACTACTGCCACCAGGGCCACTGCCCCTCTTGGGTTGCTTCCAACTCATCCTGAAAAGGGAACAAACACATGTTCAGTGTTTTCAGTGTATTCAGACAAATCATTCAACTTAAAAAAGAAAACATGATGTCATCATCACTACTTGCGATGCAATAGTCAAATAGAAGCACTGTCAATAAAAAGGTAAACATGTTGCATGTATTATTTGTGAAATGTGGCGTTGTTTGTAGTTTAGTGTGTTTCCGCGTTTTCACGGCAGGGATGGCGTCTGCTGAGACGCTGATTCCGCGGCTGCTGTGCGTTTGGCGCTGCGGTGGCGGTACGTGTCGTGTTTGCGCTGACTGTGTGCCCCGCCGCGCGGCTTAAGTGAGGACCGACACGCGCCGGGCCGAGGTGGGATCTCGGTGCCGTGTGCTGTGGCTGCGGTACGTGTCGCAACTGAGGAGCCTGGTGGTTCAGCGGCAGCGGTGCGCCGGAGTGTGGATATGGAGTGGCTCGGGAACAAACACATGTTCAGTGTTTTCAGTGTATTCAGACAAATCATTCAACTTAAAAAAGAAAACATGATGTCATCATCACTACTTGCGATGCAATAGTCAAATAGAAGCACTGTCAATAAAAAGGTAAACATGTTGCATGTATTATTTGTGAAATGTGGCGTTGTTTGTAGTTTAGTGTGTTTCCGCGTTTTCACGGCAGGGATGGCGTCTGCTGAGACGCTGGTTCCGCGGCTGCTGTGCGTTTGGCGCTGCGGCGGCGGTACGTGTCGTGTTTGCGCTGACTGTGTGCCCCGCCGCGCGGCTTAAGTGAGGACCGACACGCGCCGGGCCGAGGTGGGATCTCGGTGCCGTGTGCTGTGGCTGCGGTACGTGTGGCAACTGAGGAGCCTGGTGGTTCAGCGGCTGCGGTGCGCGTCGCGCCGTTGTGCGGATATGGAGGGTGCGCCTGTGCGCTGCGCCACGCCGCGCGGCTTAAGTGAAGACCGACACGCGCCGGGCCGAGGCGGGGCCGGGCGCACCGCACTTTTTTTATGAAGTTAATGTTGAGAATGTATCTTGAATGTATCTCGGTTTGCGCGGGCTCCGTGGCTGCTGTGCGCTCCGTGCGCTCCGCGGCTGCGGTTCCGGTGCCGTGCGCTGCAGCGGCGGTACCTGTCGTAACTGGGGAGCCTTGTGGTTCCGCGGCCGCGGTGCGTGTCCTCACTTAAACTGTGAGGACTGTACTGAGGCCAGTAAACTAACCTGATCTTCATTCACTACTGCCACCAGGGCCACTGCCCCTCTTGGGTTGCTTCCAACTCATCCTGAAAAGGGAACAAACACATGTTCAGTGTTTTCAGTGTATTCAGACAAATCATTCAACTTAAAAAAGAAAACATGATGTCATCATCACTACTTGCGATGCAATAGTCAAATAGAAGCACTGTCAATAAAAAGGTAAACATGTTGCATGTATTATTTGTGAAATGTGGCGTTGTTTGTAGTTTAGTGTGTTTCCGCGTTTTCACGGCAGGGATGGCGTCTGCTGAGACGCTGATTCCGCGGCTGCTGTGCGTTTGGCGCTGCGGTGGCGGTACGTGTCGTGTTTGCGCTGACTGTGTGCCCCGCCGCGCGGCTTAAGTGAGGACCGACACGCGCCGGGCCGAGGTGGGATCTCGGTGCCGTGTGCTGTGGCTGCGGTACGTGTCGCAACTGAGGAGCCTGGTGGTTCAGCGGCAGCGGTGCGCCGGAGTGTGGATATGGAGTGGCTCGGGAACAAACACATGTTCAGTGTTTTCAGTGTATTCAGACAAATCATTCAACTTAAAAAAGAAAACATGATGTCATCATCACTACTTGCGATGCAATAGTCAAATAGAAGCACTGTCAATAAAAAGGTAAACATGTTGCATGTATTATTTGTGAAATGTGGCGTTGTTTGTAGTTTAGTGTGTTTCCGCGTTTTCACGGCAGGGATGGCGTCTGCTGAGACGCTGGTTCCGCGGCTGCTGTGCGTTTGGCGCTGCGGCGGCGGTACGTGTCGTGTTTGCGCTGACTGTGTGCCCCGCTGCGCGGCTTAAGTGAGGACCGACACGCGCCGGGCCGAGGTGGGATCTCGGTGCCGTGTGCTGTGGCTGCGGTACGTGTGGCAACTGAGGAGCCTGGTGGTTCAGCGGCTGCGGTGCGCGTCGCGCCGTTGTGCGGATATGGAGGGTGCGCCTGTGCGCTGCGCCACGCCGCGCGGCTTAAGTGAAGACCGACACGCGCCGGGCCGAGGCGGGGCCGGGCGCACCGCACTTTTTTTATGAAGTTAATGTTGAGAATGTATCTTGAATGTATCTCGGTTTGCGCGGGCTCCGTGGCTGCTGTGCGCTCCGTGCGCTCCGCGGCTGCGGTTCCGGTGCCGTGCGCTGCGGCGGCGGTACCTGTCGTAACTGGGGAGCCTTGTGGTTCCGCGGCCGCGGTGCGTGTCCTCACTTAAACTGTGAGGACTGTACTCAGGCCAGTAAACTAACCTGATCTTCATTCACTACTGCCACCAGGGCCACTGCCCCTCTTGGGTTGCTTCCAACTCATCCTGAAAAGGGAACAAACACATGTTCAGTGTTTTCAGTGTATTCAGACAAATCATTCAACTTAAAAAAGAAAACATGATGTCATCATCACTACTTGCGATGCAATAGTCAAATAGAAGCACTGTCAATAAAAAGGTAAACATGTTGCATGTATTATTTGTGAAATGTGGCGTTGTTTGTAGTTTAGTGTGTTTCCGCGTTTTCACGGCAGGGATGGCGTCTGCTGAGACGCTGATTCCGCGGCTGCTGTGCGTTTGGCGCTGCGGTGGCGGTACGTGTCGTGTTTGCGCTGACTGTGTGCCCCGCC